>NW_027223718.1:331785-412260 GCF_029378745.1 Bos indicus
TCCTGTCTCCCCGGGTGTGTCTGGAATGCAACCCCGAGATCCCTGTCGCCCCTGGAGAGGAACACTGGCTTCTGGACACAAGCCTAGATGAGGTCTATTGGCCCTGCAGTCACTCGAGAGAAATCCCCAGCTTTCCTTCGCAACTCGAATGGAAGATTGGACTTCCCTGGGCCTACACAAGAGGCATCCTGAATTCCCCGTCGTAATTCGAGAATCCTGCTACACCTCGAGAAAAACCACGTGGTTCCCCCGTCATCGCAAGATGTAGCCCTGTGCCGCTACAGCGTCTCAGGAGAAGTCCCACTTTAGGAATTGGAGGTCGAAACGGTACTTGTCACCCTTGATGCGACCCACAAAGTGCCCCGACATCCCGGTCTCCCTCGAGAGGAACACCGAAGTTTTCCGGCAACACTTCCTCGGAGCCTCTTCTACCCTCCTGATCTGGACAGGAGGGTCGACTCCCCTGCTTTGTCTGGAAGGGGTTCCCGACCTTCCGGTCGCACCTCAGGATGAGGCCGGTCTCACGACGACATTCCAGACGTGGCCTCGTGGGTGGTTCCACATTCCGAAGGACCCCGATTTCCCGGTCCCCTCTTGATAAGAACCCGATGCCCGGACACCTCTTCGAACTCCACCCTGTGAATGAAGTCAACACGAAGGGGCAGTGACTCGCCCGTGCATCGTCGGGAAAAGACCCCCAGGTTCCAAATACCGCTCGACAAGTGGCCTGTCTCCCCGGGAACACCTCGAGAGGCAAGCGGAGTTCCATGCCTCAACCCAAGACGAGGCCTGACTCTCCTGTCCCAAGTCTGCAGGGACCTTGCGATCGGAGTCTGAAGTCAGAGGAACCCTGAGGTTCCTGCCTCAACTGGAGATGAGGCCCTCTTCCAATGCACCAAACCCAGTGGAGTGCCGAGAGGCCCCTCCCACCTCCAGTTTCCCTGACTTCTCAGAGCCACCATGAGAAGCCCCCTGAGGTCACCTGCACAAGTCGAGGGACCCCAGGGTGTCCTGCCTCAACCCGAGAAAGACCTCGAGAGACCTTCTTCAACACGTCTCGAGGCCAGATTCCCCTACTATGACTTGAGAGTAAAGACGCGCTCCCCCTCGCCATTCGCATGGAGACCCGACTTCCTTGCCGCCCCACGAGAGGCTCACTGACCTCGCCGTCGTACCTCGCGAGAAACCGCACACTGGGGCCGCCGCTCGAGAACAACCCCGAGCCTCCCCCGTCATCGCGACTTGAGGGCCTTCGTCTCCTGTATGGCCTAGAGACCAGTCTCTCGACCTCTCTCCAAACGCCTCAGGAGGCTTGACTCCCTTTAGTCCACCCAGTGAGCTCCAAGAGATACCCGTCGCGACTCGAGAGCAGAGCGGGGTTCTTTGCTTCCACTCGAGATGGATGCCTGTCTCCCCGGGTGCGTCTGGAATGCAACCCCGAGATCCCTTTCGCCCCTGGAGAGGAACATTGGCTTCTGGACACAAGCCTAGATGAGGTCTATTGGCCCTGCAGTCACTCGAGAGCAATCCCCAGCTTTCCTTCGCAACTCGAATGGAAGATTGGACTTCCCTGGGCCAACACAAGAGGCATCCTGAATTCCCCGTCGTAACTCGAGAATCCCGCTGCAACTCGAGAAAATCCACGTGGTTCCCCCGTCATCGCAAGATGAAGCCCTTTCCCGCTACAGTGTCTCAGGAGAAGTCCCACGTTAGGTATTGGAGGTCGAAACGGTACTTGGCACCCTTGATGCGACCCACAAAGTGCCCCGACATCCCGGTCTCCCTCAAGAGGAACACCGAGGTTTTCCCGCACCACTTCCTCTGAGCCCCTTCTACCCTCCTGATCTGGACAGGAGGGTCGACTCCCCTGCTTTGTCTGGAAGGGGTTCCCGACCTTCCGGTCGCACCTCAGGATGAGGCCGGTCTCACGACGACATTCCAGACGTGGCCTCGTGGGTGGTTCCACATTCCGAAGGACCCCGATTTCCCGGTCCCCTCTTGATAAGAACCCGATGCCCGGACACCTCTTCGAACTCCACCCTGTGAATGAAGTCAACACGAAGGGGCAGTGACTCGCCCGTGCATCGTCGGGAAAAGACCCCCAGGTTCCAAATACCGCTCGACAAGTGGCCTGTCTCCCCGGGAACACCTCGAGAGGCAAGCGGAGTTCCATGCCTCAACCCAAGACGAGGCCTGACTCTCCTGTCCCAAGTCTGCAGGGACCTTGCGATCGGAGTCTGAAGTCAGAGGAACCCTGAGGTTCCTGCCTCAACTGGAGATGAGGCCCTCTTCCAATGCACCAAACCCAGTGGAGTGCCGAGAGGCCCCTCCCACCTCCAGTTTCCCTGACTTCTCAGAGCCACCATGAGAAGCCCCCTGAGGTCACCTGCACAAGTCGAGGGACCCCAGGGTGTCCTGCCTCAACCCGAGAAAGACCTCGAGAGACCTTCTTCAACACGTCTCGAGGCCAGATTCCCCTACTGCCGTGAGCCGGCATATTGCATATTGAGTGCATATTGCATATTGCATATTGAGTGCAGCACTTTCCACAGCATCATCTTTCAGGATCTGGAATAGCTCCACTGGAATTCTATCACTGCTGGGAGCCAGTGAGGAACTCCGCCCATGACAAAGGTCATGAGGAAGGAGGCTCGGCATACGCAAAGGCGGGATCGAGCTTCAGGAGTCCCCCTGGAAATTCTCGAGCATATACCCCCAAAACCAGAGTCTGCCTACTTTCTGCTTGTGCTTTCACCTAAACCTCTGACTTTACGGGGGGCTCTCCCCCACTACCTCTCTCTGAAAAAAGAGTTAGCTTACAGTTCCAGTTAATAATTCCTGGGTGTGACAGTGTTTAACCTACAAACTCCTTTGGAAATCCTCTAGCCTGCCTGAATAGGTTTTTCCGGCCACATGGGATCGTTCAGAGCCTCCCAACTGTGAGAGGCAGGAGATGTTCTAAACTGTCTAAACACAGATTCTTTTGAGTAGTTACAAGATTGATTAGAAATTGTATTGGTGAATGGTTTTTCACTTGTTGGGCCATTGTTTGCTGCTAAGTTTCCATATCCCTTACCTGCTGTGTCCCTGGCAGTGTATTGATTAATATAATTGGTGTAAGTAGTAGCTTTAATGTTTGTAACCTGGGACCCTTGAGTTAATTCTTTTTCTTGTTATAGCCCACCACACCTTTGCTCTGTAGGAATGCAACTTTATCTAATGCTTTTTTGGAGGGTGGCTCCTGACCAACCACCTTTAGAGAAAAATAAGTTTTCTGAAGAAAAGGTCTTAAAATGTTAACAGGCCTCCGGGCCAGAAGATGATGCAAATCACCTAAGCTTTTGCATATGATAAGTTTGCAGGAAGAAAGCCTGGTTTGCTGCAAGACTCGACCCCTTCCCCCATTATCCTCTATGCATAACTTAAGGTATAAAAACTACTTTGAAAAATAAAGTGCGGGCCTTGTTCACCGAAACTTGGTCTCACCATGTCGTTCTTTCTCTTACCTTCTGGCTGAATTATTCAGCCTCTTTTCTCCACTGAATTTCCTCACTGAGCTATCCTCATTCTATTACTCTTTATATCCTTAATTAACATTTAATTAAGCAGTGGTTTCCTGATCTTCGCCTACGCCGTCTCTCCTTCGAATACCCTGGATCAGCCGGGGCTGGTCCCCGGCACCCTACCATGGCTCGAGAGCAATGACGCGCTCGCCCTCGCCACTCGCATGGAGACCCGACTTCCCTGGCGCCCCACGAGAGGCTCACTGACCTCGCCGTCGTACCTCGTGAGAAAGCGCACACTGGGGCCGCCGCTCGAGAACAACCCCAAGACTCCCCCGGCATCGCGAGATGAGGGCCTTCGTCTCCTGCATGGCCTAGAGACCAATCTCGCGACCTCTCTCCAAACGCCTCAGGAGGCTTGACTCGCTTTAGTCCACCCAGTGAGCTCCAAGAGATACCCGTCGCGACTCGAGAGCAGAGCGGGGTTCTTTGCTTCCACTCGAGATGGAGGCCTGTCTCCCCGGGTGTGTCTGGAATGCAACCCCGAGATCCCTGTCGCCCCTGGAGAGGAACACTGGCTTCTGGACACAAGCCTAGATGAGGTCTATTGGCCCTGCAGTCACTCGAGAGAAATCCCCAGCTTTCCTTCGCAACTCGAATGGAAGATTGGACTTCCCTGGGCCTACACAAGAGGCATCCTGAATTCCCCGTCGTAATTCGAGAATCCTGCTACACCTCGAGAAAAACCACGTGGTTCCCCCGTCATCGCAAGATGTAGCCCTGTGCCGCTACAGCGTCTCAGGAGAAGTCCCACTTTAGGAATTGGAGTTCGAAACGGTACTTGTCACCCTTGATGCGACCCACAAAGTGCCCCGACATCCCGGTCTCCCTCGAGAGGAACACCGAAGTTTTCCGGCAACACTTCCTCGGAGCCTCTTCTACCCTCCTGATCTGGACAGGAGGGTCGACTCCCCTGCTTTGTCTGGAAGGGGTTCCCGACCTTCCGGTCGCACCTCAGGATGAGGCCGGTCTCACGACGACATTCCAGACGTGGCCTCGTGGGTGGTTCCACATTCCGAAGGACCCCGATTTCCCGGTCCCCTCTTGATAAGAACCCGATGCCCGGACACCTCTTCGAACTCCACCCTGTGAATGAAGTCAACACGAAGGGGCAGTGACTCGCCCGTGCATCGTCGGGGAAAAGACCCCCAGGTTCCAAATACCGCTCGACAAGTGGCCTGTCTCCCCGGGAACACCTCGAGAGGCAAGCGGAGTTCCATGCCTCAACCCAAGACGAGGCCTGACTCTCCTGTCCCAAGTCTGCAGGGACCTTGCGATCGGAGTCTGAAGTCAGAGGAACCCTGAGGTTCCTGCCTCAACTGGAGATGAGGCCCTCTTCCAATGCACCAAACCCAGTGGAGTGCCGAGAGGCCCCTCCCACCTCCAGTTTCCCTGACTTCTCAGAGCCACCATGAGAAGCCCCCTGAGGTCACCTGCACAAGTCGAGGGACCCCAGGGTGTCCTGCCTCAACCCGAGAAAGACCTCGAGAGACCTTCTTCAACACGTCTCGAGGCCAGATTCCCCTACTATGACTTGAGAGTAAAGACGCGCTCCCCCTCGCCATTCGCATGGAGACCCGACTTCCTTGCCGCCCCACGAGAGGCTCACTGACCTCGCCGTCGTACCTCGCGAGAAACCGCACACTGGGGCCGCCGCTCGAGAACAACCCCGAGCCTCCCCCGTCATCGCGACTTGAGGGCCTTCGTCTCCTGTATGGCCTAGAGACCAGTCTCTCGACCTCTCTCCAAACGCCTCAGGAGGCTTGACTCCCTTTAGTCCACCCAGTGAGCTCCAAGAGATACCCGTCGCGACTCGAGAGCAGAGCGGGGTTCTTTGCTTCCACTCGAGATGGATGCCTGTCTCCCCGGGTGCGTCTGGAATGCAACCCCGAGATCCCTTTCGCCCCTGGAGAGGAACATTGGCTTCTGGACACAAGCCTAGATGAGGTCTATTGGCCCTGCAGTCACTCGAGAGCAATCCCCAGCTTTCCTTCGCAACTCGAATGGAAGATTGGACTTCCCTGGGCCAACACAAGAGGCATCCTGAATTCCCCGTCGTAACTCGAGAATCCCGCTGCAACTCGAGAAAATCCACGTGGTTCCCCCGTCATCGCAAGATGAAGCCCTTTCCCGCTACAGTGTCTCAGGAGAAGTCCCACGTTAGGTATTGGAGGTCGAAACGGTACTTGGCACCCTTGATGCGACCCACAAAGTGCCCCGACATCCCGGTCTCCCTCAAGAGGAACACCGAGGTTTTCCCGCACCACTTCCTCTGAGCCCCTTCTACCCTCCTGATCTGGACAGGAGGGTCGACTCCCCTGCTTTGTCTGGAAGGGGTTCCCGACCTTCCGGTCGCACCTCAGGATGAGGCCGGTCTCACGACGACATTCCAGACGTGGCCTCGTGGGTGGTTCCACATTCCGAAGGACCCCGATTTCCCGGTCCCCTCTTGATAAGAACCCGATGCCCGGACACCTCTTCGAACTCCACCCTGTGAATGAAGTCAACACGAAGGGGCAGTGACTCGCCCGTGCATCGTCGGGAAAAGACCCCCAGGTTCCAAATACCGCTCGACAAGTGGCCTGTCTCCCCGGGAACACCTCGAGAGGCAAGCGGAGTTCCATGCCTCAACCCAAGACGAGGCCTGACTCTCCTGTCCCAAGTCTGCAGGGACCTTGCGATCGGAGTCTGAAGTCAGAGGAACCCTGAGGTTCCTGCCTCAACTGGAGATGAGGCCCTCTTCCAATGCACCAAACCCAGTGGAGTGCCGAGAGGCCCCTCCCACCTCCAGTTTCCCTGACTTCTCAGAGCCACCATGAGAAGCCCCCTGAGGTCACCTGCACAAGTCGAGGGACCCCAGGGTGTCCTGCCTCAACCCGAGAAAGACCTCGAGAGACCTTCTTCAACACGTCTCGAGGCCAGATTCCCCTACTGCCGTGAGCCGGCATATTGCATATTGAGTGCATATTGCATATTGCATATTGAGTGCAGCACTTTCCACAGCATCATCTTTCAGGATCTGGAATAGCTCCACTGGAATTCTATCACTGCTGGGAGCCAGTGAGGAACTCCGCCCATGACAAAGGTCATGAGGAAGGAGGCTCGGCATACGCAAAGGCGGGATCGAGCTTCAGGAGTCCCCCTGGAAATTCTCGAGCATATACCCCCAAAACCAGAGTCTGCCTACTTTCTGCTTGTGCTTTCACCTAAACCTCTGACTTTACGGGGGGCTCTCCCCCACTACCTCTCTCTGAAAAAAGAGTTAGCTTACAGTTCCAGTTAATAATTCCTGGGTGTGACAGTGTTTAACCTACAAACTCCTTTGGAAATCCTCTAGCCTGCCTGAATAGGTTTTTCCGGCCACATGGGATCGTTCAGAGCCTCCCAACTGTGAGAGGCAGGAGATGTTCTAAACTGTCTAAACACAGATTCTTTTGAGTAGTTACAAGATTGATTAGAAATTGTATTGGTGAATGGTTTTTCACTTGTTGGGCCATTGTTTGCTGCTAAGTTTCCATATCCCTTACCTGCTGTGTCCCTGGCAGTGTATTGATTAATATAATTGGTGTAAGTAGTAGCTTTAATGTTTGTAACCTGGGACCCTTGAGTTAATTCTTTTTCTTGTTATAGCCCACCACACCTTTGCTCTGTAGGAATGCAACTTTATCTAATGCTTTTTTGGAGGGTGGCTCCTGACCAACCACCTTTAGAGAAAAATAAGTTTTCTGAAGAAAAGGTCTTAAAATGTTAACAGGCCTCCGGGCCAGAAGATGATGCAAATCACCTAAGCTTTTGCATATGATAAGTTTGCAGGAAGAAAGCCTGGTTTGCTGCAAGACTCGACCCCTTCCCCCATTATCCTCTATGCATAACTTAAGGTATAAAAACTACTTTGAAAAATAAAGTGCGGGCCTTGTTCACCGAAACTTGGTCTCACCATGTCGTTCTTTCTCTTACCTTCTGGCTGAATTATTCAGCCTCTTTTCTCCACTGAATTTCCTCACTGAGCTATCCTCATTCTATTACTCTTTATATCCTTAATTAACATTTAATTAAGCAGTGGTTTCCTGATCTTCGCCTACGCCGTCTCTCCTTCGAATACCCTGGATCAGCCGGGGCTGGTCCCCGGCACCCTACCATGGCTCGAGAGCAATGACGCGCTCGCCCTCGCCACTCGCATGGAGACCCGACTTCCCTGGCGCCCCACGAGAGGCTCACTGACCTCGCCGTCGTACCTCGTGAGAAAGCGCACACTGGGGCCGCCGCTCGAGAACAACCCCAAGACTCCCCCGGCATCGCGAGATGAGGGCCTTCGTCTCCTGCATGGCCTAGAGACCAATCTCGCGACCTCTCTCCAAACGCCTCAGGAGGCTTGACTCGCTTTAGTCCACCCAGTGAGCTCCAAGAGATACCCGTCGCGACTCGAGAGCAGAGCGGGGTTCTTTGCTTCCACTCGAGATGGAGGCCTGTCTCCCCGGGTGTGTCTGGAATGCAACCCCGAGATCCCTGTCGCCCCTGGAGAGGAACACTGGCTTCTGGACACAAGCCTAGATGAGGTCTATTGGCCCTGCAGTCACTCGAGAGAAATCCCCAGCTTTCCTTCGCAACTCGAATGGAAGATTGGACTTCCCTGGGCCTACACAAGAGGCATCCTGAATTCCCCGTCGTAATTCGAGAATCCTGCTACACCTCGAGAAAAACCACGTGGTTCCCCCGTCATCGCAAGATGTAGCCCTGTGCCGCTACAGCGTCTCAGGAGAAGTCCCACTTTAGGAATTGGAGTTCGAAACGGTACTTGTCACCCTTGATGCGACCCACAAAGTGCCCCGACATCCCGGTCTCCCTCGAGAGGAACACCGAAGTTTTCCGGCAACACTTCCTCGGAGCCTCTTCTACCCTCCTGATCTGGACAGGAGGGTCGACTCCCCTGCTTTGTCTGGAAGGGGTTCCCGACCTTCCGGTCGCACCTCAGGATGAGGCCGGTCTCACGACGACATTCCAGACGTGGCCTCGTGGGTGGTTCCACATTCCGAAGGACCCCGATTTCCCGGTCCCCTCTTGATAAGAACCCGATGCCCGGACACCTCTTCGAACTCCACCCTGTGAATGAAGTCAACACGAAGGGGCAGTGACTCGCCCGTGCATCGTCGGGAAAAGACCCCCAGGTTCCAAATACCGCTCGACAAGTGGCCTGTCTCCCCGGGAACACCTCGAGAGGCAAGCGGAGTTCCATGCCTCAACCCAAGACGAGGCCTGACTCTCCTGTCCCAAGTCTGCAGGGACCTTGCGATCGGAGTCTGAAGTCAGAGGAACCCTGAGGTTCCTGCCTCAACTGGAGATGAGGCCCTCTTCCAATGCACCAAACCCAGTGGAGTGCCGAGAGGCCCCTCCCACCTCCAGTTTCCCTGACTTCTCAGAGCCACCATGAGAAGCCCCCTGAGGTCACCTGCACAAGTCGAGGGACCCCAGGGTGTCCTGCCTCAACCCGAGAAAGACCTCGAGAGACCTTCTTCAACACGTCTCGAGGCCAGATTCCCCTACTATGACTTGAGAGTAAAGACGCGCTCCCCCTCGCCATTCGCATGGAGACCCGACTTCCTTGCCGCCCCACGAGAGGCTCACTGACCTCGCCGTCGTACCTCGCGAGAAACCGCACACTGGGGCCGCCGCTCGAGAACAACCCCGAGCCTCCCCCGTCATCGCGACTTGAGGGCCTTCGTCTCCTGTATGGCCTAGAGACCAGTCTCTCGACCTCTCTCCAAACGCCTCAGGAGGCTTGACTCCCTTTAGTCCACCCAGTGAGCTCCAAGAGATACCCGTCGCGACTCGAGAGCAGAGCGGGGTTCTTTGCTTCCACTCGAGATGGATGCCTGTCTCCCCGGGTGCGTCTGGAATGCAACCCCGAGATCCCTTTCGCCCCTGGAGAGGAACATTGGCTTCTGGACACAAGCCTAGATGAGGTCTATTGGCCCTGCAGTCACTCGAGAGCAATCCCCAGCTTTCCTTCGCAACTCGAATGGAAGATTGGACTTCCCTGGGCCAACACAAGAGGCATCCTGAATTCCCCGTCGTAACTCGAGAATCCCGCTGCAACTCGAGAAAATCCACGTGGTTCCCCCGTCATCGCAAGATGAAGCCCTTTCCCGCTACAGTGTCTCAGGAGAAGTCCCACGTTAGGTATTGGAGGTCGAAACGGTACTTGGCACCCTTGATGCGACCCACAAAGTGCCCCGACATCCCGGTCTCCCTCAAGAGGAACACCGAGGTTTTCCCGCACCACTTCCTCTGAGCCCCTTCTACCCTCCTGATCTGGACAGGAGGGTCGACTCCCCTGCTTTGTCTGGAAGGGGTTCCCGACCTTCCGGTCGCACCTCAGGATGAGGCCGGTCTCACGACGACATTCCAGACGTGGCCTCGTGGGTGGTTCCACATTCCGAAGGACCCCGATTTCCCGGTCCCCTCTTGATAAGAACCCGATGCCCGGACACCTCTTCGAACTCCACCCTGTGAATGAAGTCAACACGAAGGGGCAGTGACTCGCCCGTGCATCGTCGGGAAAAGACCCCCAGGTTCCAAATACCGCTCGACAAGTGGCCTGTCTCCCCGGGAACACCTCGAGAGGCAAGCGGAGTTCCATGCCTCAACCCAAGACGAGGCCTGACTCTCCTGTCCCAAGTCTGCAGGGACCTTGCGATCGGAGTCTGAAGTCAGAGGAACCCTGAGGTTCCTGCCTCAACTGGAGATGAGGCCCTCTTCCAATGCACCAAACCCAGTGGAGTGCCGAGAGGCCCCTCCCACCTCCAGTTTCCCTGACTTCTCAGAGCCACCATGAGAAGCCCCCTGAGGTCACCTGCACAAGTCGAGGGACCCCAGGGTGTCCTGCCTCAACCCGAGAAAGACCTCGAGAGACCTTCTTCAACACGTCTCGAGGCCAGATTCCCCTACTATGACTTGAGAGTAAAGACGCGCTCCCCCTCGCCATTCGCATGGAGACCCGACTTCCTTGCCGCCCCACGAGAGGCTCACTGACCTCGCCGTCGTACCTCGCGAGAAACCGCACACTGGGGCCGCCGCTCGAGAACAACCCCGAGCCTCCCCCGTCATCGCGACTTGAGGGCCTTCGTCTCCTGTATGGCCTAGAGACCAGTCTCTCGACCTCTCTCCAAACGCCTCAGGAGGCTTGACTCCCTTTAGTCCACCCAGTGAGCTCCAAGAGATACCCGTCGCGACTCGAGAGCAGAGCGGGGTTCTTTGCTTCCACTCGAGATGGATGCCTGTCTCCCCGGGTGCGTCTGGAATGCAACCCCGAGATCCCTTTCGCCCCTGGAGAGGAACATTGGCTTCTGGACACAAGCCTAGATGAGGTCTATTGGCCCTGCAGTCACTCGAGAGCAATCCCCAGCTTTCCTTCGCAACTCGAATGGAAGATTGGACTTCCCTGGGCCAACACAAGAGGCATCCTGAATTCCCCGTCGTAACTCGAGAATCCCGCTGCAACTCGAGAAAATCCACGTGGTTCCCCCGTCATCGCAAGATGAAGCCCTTTCCCGCTACAGTGTCTCAGGAGAAGTCCCACGTTAGGTATTGGAGGTCGAAACGGTACTTGGCACCCTTGATGCGACCCACAAAGTGCCCCGACATCCCGGTCTCCCTCAAGAGGAACACCGAGGTTTTCCCGCACCACTTCCTCTGAGCCCCTTCTACCCTCCTGATCTGGACAGGAGGGTCGACTCCCCTGCTTTGTCTGGAAGGGGTTCCCGACCTTCCGGTCGCACCTCAGGATGAGGCCGGTCTCACGACGACATTCCAGACGTGGCCTCGTGGGTGGTTCCACATTCCGAAGGACCCCGATTTCCCGGTCCCCTCTTGATAAGAACCCGATGCCCGGACACCTCTTCGAACTCCACCCTGTGAATGAAGTCAACACGAAGGGGCAGTGACTCGCCCGTGCATCGTCGGGAAAAGACCCCCAGGTTCCAAATACCGCTCGACAAGTGGCCTGTCTCCCCGGGAACACCTCGAGAGGCAAGCGGAGTTCCATGCCTCAACCCAAGACGAGGCCTGACTCTCCTGTCCCAAGTCTGCAGGGACCTTGCGATCGGAGTCTGAAGTCAGAGGAACCCTGAGGTTCCTGCCTCAACTGGAGATGAGGCCCTCTTCCAATGCACCAAACCCAGTGGAGTGCCGAGAGGCCCCTCCCACCTCCAGTTTCCCTGACTTCTCAGAGCCACCATGAGAAGCCCCCTGAGGTCACCTGCACAAGTCGAGGGACCCCAGGGTGTCCTGCCTCAACCCGAGAAAGACCTCGAGAGACCTTCTTCAACACGTCTCGAGGCCAGATTCCCCTACTGCCGTGAGCCGGCATATTGCATATTGAGTGCATATTGCATATTGCATATTGAGTGCAGCACTTTCCACAGCATCATCTTTCAGGATCTGGAATAGCTCCACTGGAATTCTATCACTGCTGGGAGCCAGTGAGGAACTCCGCCCATGACAAAGGTCATGAGGAAGGAGGCTCGGCATACGCAAAGGCGGGATCGAGCTTCAGGAGTCCCCCTGGAAATTCTCGAGCATATACCCCCAAAACCAGAGTCTGCCTACTTTCTGCTTGTGCTTTCACCTAAACCTCTGACTTTACGGGGGGCTCTCCCCCACTACCTCTCTCTGAAAAAAGAGTTAGCTTACAGTTCCAGTTAATAATTCCTGGGTGTGACAGTGTTTAACCTACAAACTCCTTTGGAAATCCTCTAGCCTGCCTGAATAGGTTTTTCCGGCCACATGGGATTGTTCAGAGCCTCCCAACTGTGAGAGGCAGGAGATGTTCTAAACTGTCTAAACACAGATTCTTTTGAGTAGTTACAAGATTGATTAGAAATTGTATTGGTGAATGGTTTTTCACTTGTTGGGCCATTGTTTGCTGCTAAGTTTCCATATCCCTTACCTGCTGTGTCCCTGGCAGTGTATTGATTAATATAATTGGTGTAAGTAGTAGCTTTAATGTTTGTAACCTGGGACCCTTGAGTTAATTCTTTTTCTTGTTATAGCCCACCACACCTTTGCTCTGTAGGAATGCAACTTTATCTAATGCTTTTTTGGAGGGTGGCTCCTGACCAACCACCTTTAGAGAAAAATAAGTTTTCTGAAGAAAAGGTCTTAAAATGTTAACAGGCCTCCGGGCCAGAAGATGATGCAAATCACCTAAGCTTTTGCATATGATAAGTTTGCAGGAAGAAAGCCTGGTTTGCTGCAAGACTCGACCCCTTCCCCCATTATCCTCTATGCATAACTTAAGGTATAAAAACTACTTTGAAAAATAAAGTGCGGGCCTTGTTCACCGAAACTTGGTCTCACCATGTCGTTCTTTCTCTTACCTTCTGGCTGAATTATTCAGCCTCTTTTCTCCACTGAATTTCCTCACTGAGCTATCCTCATTCTATTACTCTTTATATCCTTAATTAACATTTAATTAAGCAGTGGTTTCCTGATCTTCGCCTACGCCGTCTCTCCTTCGAATACCCTGGATCAGCCGGGGCTGGTCCCCGGCACCCTACCATGGCTCGAGAGCAATGACGCGCTCGCCCTCGCCACTCGCATGGAGACCCGACTTCCCTGGCGCCCCACGAGAGGCTCACTGACCTCGCCGTCGTACCTCGTGAGAAAGCGCACACTGGGGCCGCCGCTCGAGAACAACCCCAAGACTCCCCCGGCATCGCGAGATGAGGGCCTTCGTCTCCTGCATGGCCTAGAGACCAATCTCGCGACCTCTCTCCAAACGCCTCAGGAGGCTTGACTCGCTTTAGTCCACCCAGTGAGCTCCAAGAGATACCCGTCGCGACTCGAGAGCAGAGCGGGGTTCTTTGCTTCCACTCGAGATGGAGGCCTGTCTCCCCGGGTGTGTCTGGAATGCAACCCCGAGATCCCTGTCGCCCCTGGAGAGGAACACTGGCTTCTGGACACAAGCCTAGATGAGGTCTATTGGCCCTGCAGTCACTCGAGAGAAATCCCCAGCTTTCCTTCGCAACTCGAATGGAAGATTGGACTTCCCTGGGCCTACACAAGAGGCATCCTGAATTCCCCGTCGTAATTCGAGAATCCTGCTACACCTCGAGAAAAACCACGTGGTTCCCCCGTCATCGCAAGATGTAGCCCTGTGCCGCTACAGCGTCTCAGGAGAAGTCCCACTTTAGGAATTGGAGTTCGAAACGGTACTTGTCACCCTTGATGCGACCCACAAAGTGCCCCGACATCCCGGTCTCCCTCGAGAGGAACACCGAAGTTTTCCGGCAACACTTCCTCGGAGCCTCTTCTACCCTCCTGATCTGGACAGGAGGGTCGACTCCCCTGCTTTGTCTGGAAGGGGTTCCCGACCTTCCGGTCGCACCTCAGGATGAGGCCGGTCTCACGACGACATTCCAGACGTGGCCTCGTGGGTGGTTCCACATTCCGAAGGACCCCGATTTCCCGGTCCCCTCTTGATAAGAACCCGATGCCCGGACACCTCTTCGAACTCCACCCTGTGAATGAAGTCAACACGAAGGGGCAGTGACTCGCCCGTGCATCGTCGGGAAAAGACCCCCAGGTTCCAAATACCGCTCGACAAGTGGCCTGTCTCCCCGGGAACACCTCGAGAGGCAAGCGGAGTTCCATGCCTCAACCCAAGACGAGGCCTGACTCTCCTGTCCCAAGTCTGCAGGGACCTTGCGATCGGAGTCTGAAGTCAGAGGAACCCTGAGGTTCCTGCCTCAACTGGAGATGAGGCCCTCTTCCAATGCACCAAACCCAGTGGAGTGCCGAGAGGCCCCTCCCACCTCCAGTTTCCCTGACTTCTCAGAGCCACCATGAGAAGCCCCCTGAGGTCACCTGCACAAGTCGAGGGACCCCAGGGTGTCCTGCCTCAACCCGAGAAAGACCTCGAGAGACCTTCTTCAACACGTCTCGAGGCCAGATTCCCCTACTATGACTTGAGAGTAAAGACGCGCTCCCCCTCGCCATTCGCATGGAGACCCGACTTCCTTGCCGCCCCACGAGAGGCTCACTGACCTCGCCGTCGTACCTCGCGAGAAACCGCACACTGGGGCCGCCGCTCGAGAACAACCCCGAGCCTCCCCCGTCATCGCGACTTGAGGGCCTTCGTCTCCTGTATGGCCTAGAGACCAGTCTCTCGACCTCTCTCCAAACGCCTCAGGAGGCTTGACTCCCTTTAGTCCACCCAGTGAGCTCCAAGAGATACCCGTCGCGACTCGAGAGCAGAGCGGGGTTCTTTGCTTCCACTCGAGATGGATGCCTGTCTCCCCGGGTGCGTCTGGAATGCAACCCCGAGATCCCTTTCGCCCCTGGAGAGGAACATTGGCTTCTGGACACAAGCCTAGATGAGGTCTATTGGCCCTGCAGTCACTCGAGAGCAATCCCCAGCTTTCCTTCGCAACTCGAATGGAAGATTGGACTTCCCTGGGCCAACACAAGAGGCATCCTGAATTCCCCGTCGTAACTCGAGAATCCCGCTGCAACTCGAGAAAATCCACGTGGTTCCCCCGTCATCGCAAGATGAAGCCCTTTCCCGCTACAGTGTCTCAGGAGAAGTCCCACGTTAGGTATTGGAGGTCGAAACGGTACTTGGCACCCTTGATGCGACCCACAAAGTGCCCCGACATCCCGGTCTCCCTCAAGAGGAACACCGAGGTTTTCCCGCACCACTTCCTCTGAGCCCCTTCTACCCTCCTGATCTGGACAGGAGGGTCGACTCCCCTGCTTTGTCTGGAAGGGGTTCCCGACCTTCCGGTCGCACCTCAGGATGAGGCCGGTCTCACGACGACATTCCAGACGTGGCCTCGTGGGTGGTTCCACATTCCGAAGGACCCCGATTTCCCGGTCCCCTCTTGATAAGAACCCGATGCCCGGACACCTCTTCGAACTCCACCCTGTGAATGAAGTCAACACGAAGGGGCAGTGACTCGCCCGTGCATCGTCGGGAAAAGACCCCCAGGTTCCAAATACCGCTCGACAAGTGGCCTGTCTCCCCGGGAACACCTCGAGAGGCAAGCGGAGTTCCATGCCTCAACCCAAGACGAGGCCTGACTCTCCTGTCCCAAGTCTGCAGGGACCTTGCGATCGGAGTCTGAAGTCAGAGGAACCCTGAGGTTCCTGCCTCAACTGGAGATGAGGCCCTCTTCCAATGCACCAAACCCAGTGGAGTGCCGAGAGGCCCCTCCCACCTCCAGTTTCCCTGACTTCTCAGAGCCACCATGAGAAGCCCCCTGAGGTCACCTGCACAAGTCGAGGGACCCCAGGGTGTCCTGCCTCAACCCGAGAAAGACCTCGAGAGACCTTCTTCAACACGTCTCGAGGCCAGATTCCCCTACTGCCGTGAGCCGGCATATTGCATATTGAGTGCATATTGCATATTGCATATTGAGTGCAGCACTTTCCACAGCATCATCTTTCAGGATCTGGAATAGCTCCACTGGAATTCTATCACTGCTGGGAGCCAGTGAGGAACTCCGCCCATGACAAAGGTCATGAGGAAGGAGGCTCGGCATACGCAAAGGCGGGATCGAGCTTCAGGAGTCCCCCTGGAAATTCTCGAGCATATACCCCCAAAACCAGAGTCTGCCTACTTTCTGCTTGTGCTTTCACCTAAACCTCTGACTTTACGGGGGGCTCTCCCCCACTACCTCTCTCTGAAAAAAGAGTTAGCTTACAGTTCCAGTTAATAATTCCTGGGTGTGACAGTGTTTAACCTACAAACTCCTTTGGAAATCCTCTAGCCTGCCTGAATAGGTTTTTCCGGCCACATGGGATTGTTCAGAGCCTCCCAACTGTGAGAGGCAGGAGATGTTCTAAACTGTCTAAACACAGATTCTTTTGAGTAGTTACAAGATTGATTAGAAATTGTATTGGTGAATGGTTTTTCACTTGTTGGGCCATTGTTTGCTGCTAAGTTTCCATATCCCTTACCTGCTGTGTCCCTGGCAGTGTATTGATTAATATAATTGGTGTAAGTAGTAGCTTTAATGTTTGTAACCTGGGACCCTTGAGTTAATTCTTTTTCTTGTTATAGCCCACCACACCTTTGCTCTGTAGGAATGCAACTTTATCTAATGCTTTTTTGGAGGGTGGCTCCTGACCAACCACCTTTAGAGAAAAATAAGTTTTCTGAAGAAAAGGTCTTAAAATGTTAACAGGCCTCCGGGCCAGAAGATGATGCAAATCACCTAAGCTTTTGCATATGATAAGTTTGCAGGAAGAAAGCCTGGTTTGCTGCAAGACTCGACCCCTTCCCCCATTATCCTCTATGCATAACTTAAGGTATAAAAACTACTTTGAAAAATAAAGTGCGGGCCTTGTTCACCGAAACTTGGTCTCACCATGTCGTTCTTTCTCTTACCTTCTGGCTGAATTATTCAGCCTCTTTTCTCCACTGAATTTCCTCACTGAGCTATCCTCATTCTATTACTCTTTATATCCTTAATTAACATTTAATTAAGCAGTGGTTTCCTGATCTTCGCCTACGCCGTCTCTCCTTCGAATACCCTGGATCAGCCGGGGCTGGTCCCCGGCACCCTACCATGGCTCGAGAGCAATGACGCGCTCGCCCTCGCCACTCGCATGGAGACCCGACTTCCCTGGCGCCCCACGAGAGGCTCACTGACCTCGCCGTCGTACCTCGTGAGAAAGCGCACACTGGGGCCGCCGCTCGAGAACAACCCCAAGACTCCCCCGTCATCGCGAGATGAGGGCCTTCGTCTCCTGCATGGCCTAGAGACCAATCTCGCGACCTCTCTCCAAACGCCTCAGGAGGCTTGACTCGCTTTAGTCCACCCAGTGAGCTCCAAGAGATACCCGTCGCGACTCGAGAGCAGAGCGGGGTTCTTTGCTTCCACTCGAGATGGAGGCCTGTCTCCCCGGGTGTGTCTGGAATGCAACCCCGAGATCCCTGTCGCCCCTGGAGAGGAACACTGGCTTCTGGACACAAGCCTAGATGAGGTCTATTGGCCCTGCAGTCACTCGAGAGAAATCCCCAGCTTTCCTTCGCAACTCGAATGGAAGATTGGACTTCCCTGGGCCTACACAAGAGGCATCCTGAATTCCCCGTCGTAATTCGAGAATCCTGCTACACCTCGAGAAAAACCACGTGGTTCCCCCGTCATCGCAAGATGTAGCCCTGTGCCGCTACAGCGTCTCAGGAGAAGTCCCACTTTAGGAATTGGAGTTCGAAACGGTACTTGTCACCCTTGATGCGACCCACAAAGTGCCCCGACATCCCGGTCTCCCTCGAGAGGAACACCGAAGTTTTCCGGCAACACTTCCTCGGAGCCTCTTCTACCCTCCTGATCTGGACAGGAGGGTCGACTCCCCTGCTTTGTCTGGAAGGGGTTCCCGACCTTCCGGTCGCACCTCAGGATGAGGCCGGTCTCACGACGACATTCCAGACGTGGCCTCGTGGGTGGTTCCACATTCCGAAGGACCCCGATTTCCCGGTCCCCTCTTGATAAGAACCCGATGCCCGGACACCTCTTCGAACTCCACCCTGTGAATGAAGTCAACACGAAGGGGCAGTGACTCGCCCGTGCATCGTCGGGAAAAGACCCCCAGGTTCCAAATACCGCTCGACAAGTGGCCTGTCTCCCCGGGAACACCTCGAGAGGCAAGCGGAGTTCCATGCCTCAACCCAAGACGAGGCCTGACTCTCCTGTCCCAAGTCTGCAGGGACCTTGCGATCGGAGTCTGAAGTCAGAGGAACCCTGAGGTTCCTGCCTCAACTGGAGATGAGGCCCTCTTCCAATGCACCAAACCCAGTGGAGTGCCGAGAGGCCCCTCCCACCTCCAGTTTCCCTGACTTCTCAGAGCCACCATGAGAAGCCCCCTGAGGTCACCTGCACAAGTCGAGGGACCCCAGGGTGTCCTGCCTCAACCCGAGAAAGACCTCGAGAGACCTTCTTCAACACGTCTCGAGGCCAGATTCCCCTACTATGACTTGAGAGTAAAGACGCGCTCCCCCTCGCCATTCGCATGGAGACCCGACTTCCTTGCCGCCCCACGAGAGGCTCACTGACCTCGCCGTCGTACCTCGCGAGAAACCGCACACTGGGGCCGCCGCTCGAGAACAACCCCGAGCCTCCCCCGTCATCGCGACTTGAGGGCCTTCGTCTCCTGTATGGCCTAGAGACCAGTCTCTCGACCTCTCTCCAAACGCCTCAGGAGGCTTGACTCCCTTTAGTCCACCCAGTGAGCTCCAAGAGATACCCGTCGCGACTCGAGAGCAGAGCGGGGTTCTTTGCTTCCACTCGAGATGGATGCCTGTCTCCCCGGGTGCGTCTGGAATGCAACCCCGAGATCCCTTTCGCCCCTGGAGAGGAACATTGGCTTCTGGACACAAGCCTAGATGAGGTCTATTGGCCCTGCAGTCACTCGAGAGCAATCCCCAGCTTTCCTTCGCAACTCGAATGGAAGATTGGACTTCCCTGGGCCAACACAAGAGGCATCCTGAATTCCCCGTCGTAACTCGAGAATCCCGCTGCAACTCGAGAAAATCCACGTGGTTCCCCCGTCATCGCAAGATGAAGCCCTTTCCCGCTACAGTGTCTCAGGAGAAGTCCCACGTTAGGTATTGGAGGTCGAAACGGTACTTGGCACCCTTGATGCGACCCACAAAGTGCCCCGACATCCCGGTCTCCCTCAAGAGGAACACCGAGGTTTTCCCGCACCACTTCCTCTGAGCCCCTTCTACCCTCCTGATCTGGACAGGAGGGTCGACTCCCCTGCTTTGTCTGGAAGGGGTTCCCGACCTTCCGGTCGCACCTCAGGATGAGGCCGGTCTCACGACGACATTCCAGACGTGGCCTCGTGGGTGGTTCCACATTCCGAAGGACCCCGATTTCCCGGTCCCCTCTTGATAAGAACCCGATGCCCGGACACCTCTTCGAACTCCACCCTGTGAATGAAGTCAACACGAAGGGGCAGTGACTCGCCCGTGCATCGTCGGGAAAAGACCCCCAGGTTCCAAATACCGCTCGACAAGTGGCCTGTCTCCCCGGGAACACCTCGAGAGGCAAGCGGAGTTCCATGCCTCAACCCAAGACGAGGCCTGACTCTCCTGTCCCAAGTCTGCAGGGACCTTGCGATCGGAGTCTGAAGTCAGAGGAACCCTGAGGTTCCTGCCTCAACTGGAGATGAGGCCCTCTTCCAATGCACCAAACCCAGTGGAGTGCCGAGAGGCCCCTCCCACCTCCAGTTTCCCTGACTTCTCAGAGCCACCATGAGAAGCCCCCTGAGGTCACCTGCACAAGTCGAGGGACCCCAGGGTGTCCTGCCTCAACCCGAGAAAGACCTCGAGAGACCTTCTTCAACACGTCTCGAGGCCAGATTCCCCTACTGCCGTGAGCCGGCATATTGCATATTGAGTGCATATTGCATATTGCATATTGAGTGCAGCACTTTCCACAGCATCATCTTTCAGGATCTGGAATAGCTCCACTGGAATTCTATCACTGCTGGGAGCCAGTGAGGAACTCCGCCCATGACAAAGGTCATGAGGAAGGAGGCTCGGCATACGCAAAGGCGGGATCGAGCTTCAGGAGTCCCCCTGGAAATTCTCGAGCATATACCCCCAAAACCAGAGTCTGCCTACTTTCTGCTTGTGCTTTCACCTAAACCTCTGACTTTACGGGGGGCTCTCCCCCACTACCTCTCTCTGAAAAAAGAGTTAGCTTACAGTTCCAGTTAATAATTCCTGGGTGTGACAGTGTTTAACCTACAAACTCCTTTGGAAATCCTCTAGCCTGCCTGAATAGGTTTTTCCGGCCACATGGGATTGTTCAGAGCCTCCCAACTGTGAGAGGCAGGAGATGTTCTAAACTGTCTAAACACAGATTCTTTTGAGTAGTTACAAGATTGATTAGAAATTGTATTGGTGAATGGTTTTTCACTTGTTGGGCCATTGTTTGCTGCTAAGTTTCCATATCCCTTACCTGCTGTGTCCCTGGCAGTGTATTGATTAATATAATTGGTGTAAGTAGTAGCTTTAATGTTTGTAACCTGGGACCCTTGAGTTAATTCTTTTTCTTGTTATAGCCCACCACACCTTTGCTCTGTAGGAATGCAACTTTATCTAATGCTTTTTTGGAGGGTGGCTCCTGACCAACCACCTTTAGAGAAAAATAAGTTTTCTGAAGAAAAGGTCTTAAAATGTTAACAGGCCTCCGGGCCAGAAGATGATGCAAATCACCTAAGCTTTTGCATATGATAAGTTTGCAGGAAGAAAGCCTGGTTTGCTGCAAGACTCGACCCCTTCCCCCATTATCCTCTATGCATAACTTAAGGTATAAAAACTACTTTGAAAAATAAAGTGCGGGCCTTGTTCACCGAAACTTGGTCTCACCATGTCGTTCTTTCTCTTACCTTCTGGCTGAATTATTCAGCCTCTTTTCTCCACTGAATTTCCTCACTGAGCTATCCTCATTCTATTACTCTTTATATCCTTAATTAACATTTAATTAAGCAGTGGTTTCCTGATCTTCGCCTACGCCGTCTCTCCTTCGAATACCCTGGATCAGCCGGGGCTGGTCCCCGGCACCCTACCATGGCTCGAGAGCAATGACGCGCTCGCCCTCGCCACTCGCATGGAGACCCGACTTCCCTGGCGCCCCACGAGAGGCTCACTGACCTCGCCGTCGTACCTCGTGAGAAAGCGCACACTGGGGCCGCCGCTCGAGAACAACCCCAAGACTCCCCCGTCATCGCGAGATGAGGGCCTTCGTCTCCTGCATGGCCTAGAGACCAATCTCGCGACCTCTCTCCAAACGCCTCAGGAGGCTTGACTCGCTTTAGTCCACCCAGTGAGCTCCAAGAGATACCCGTCGCGACTCGAGAGCAGAGCGGGGTTCTTTGCTTCCACTCGAGATGGAGGCCTGTCTCCCCGGGTGTGTCTGGAATGCAACCCCGAGATCCCTGTCGCCCCTGGAGAGGAACACTGGCTTCTGGACACAAGCCTAGATGAGGTCTATTGGCCCTGCAGTCACTCGAGAGAAATCCCCAGCTTTCCTTCGCAACTCGAATGGAAGATTGGACTTCCCTGGGCCTACACAAGAGGCATCCTGAATTCCCCGTCGTAATTCGAGAATCCTGCTACACCTCGAGAAAAACCACGTGGTTCCCCCGTCATCGCAAGATGTAGCCCTGTGCCGCTACAGCGTCTCAGGAGAAGTCCCACTTTAGGAATTGGAGTTCGAAACGGTACTTGTCACCCTTGATGCGACCCACAAAGTGCCCCGACATCCCGGTCTCCCTCGAGAGGAACACCGAAGTTTTCCGGCAACACTTCCTCGGAGCCTCTTCTACCCTCCTGATCTGGACAGGAGGGTCGACTCCCCTGCTTTGTCTGGAAGGGGTTCCCGACCTTCCGGTCGCACCTCAGGATGAGGCCGGTCTCACGACGACATTCCAGACGTGGCCTCGTGGGTGGTTCCACATTCCGAAGGACCCCGATTTCCCGGTCCCCTCTTGATAAGAACCCGATGCCCGGACACCTCTTCGAACTCCACCCTGTGAATGAAGTCAACACGAAGGGGCAGTGACTCGCCCGTGCATCGTCGGGAAAAGACCCCCAGGTTCCAAATACCGCTCGACAAGTGGCCTGTCTCCCCGGGAACACCTCGAGAGGCAAGCGGAGTTCCATGCCTCAACCCAAGACGAGGCCTGACTCTCCTGTCCCAAGTCTGCAGGGACCTTGCGATCGGAGTCTGAAGTCAGAGGAACCCTGAGGTTCCTGCCTCAACTGGAGATGAGGCCCTCTTCCAATGCACCAAACCCAGTGGAGTGCCGAGAGGCCCCTCCCACCTCCAGTTTCCCTGACTTCTCAGAGCCACCATGAGAAGCCCCCTGAGGTCACCTGCACAAGTCGAGGGACCCCAGGGTGTCCTGCCTCAACCCGAGAAAGACCTCGAGAGACCTTCTTCAACACGTCTCGAGGCCAGATTCCCCTACTATGACTTGAGAGTAAAGACGCGCTCCCCCTCGCCATTCGCATGGAGACCCGACTTCCTTGCCGCCCCACGAGAGGCTCACTGACCTCGCCGTCGTACCTCGCGAGAAACCGCACACTGGGGCCGCCGCTCGAGAACAACCCCGAGCCTCCCCCGTCATCGCGACTTGAGGGCCTTCGTCTCCTGTATGGCCTAGAGACCAGTCTCTCGACCTCTCTCCAAACGCCTCAGGAGGCTTGACTCCCTTTAGTCCACCCAGTGAGCTCCAAGAGATACCCGTCGCGACTCGAGAGCAGAGCGGGGTTCTTTGCTTCCACTCGAGATGGATGCCTGTCTCCCCGGGTGCGTCTGGAATGCAACCCCGAGATCCCTTTCGCCCCTGGAGAGGAACATTGGCTTCTGGACACAAGCCTAGATGAGGTCTATTGGCCCTGCAGTCACTCGAGAGCAATCCCCAGCTTTCCTTCGCAACTCGAATGGAAGATTGGACTTCCCTGGGCCAACACAAGAGGCATCCTGAATTCCCCGTCGTAACTCGAGAATCCCGCTGCAACTCGAGAAAATCCACGTGGTTCCCCCGTCATCGCAAGATGAAGCCCTTTCCCGCTACAGTGTCTCAGGAGAAGTCCCACGTTAGGTATTGGAGGTCGAAACGGTACTTGGCACCCTTGATGCGACCCACAAAGTGCCCCGACATCCCGGTCTCCCTCAAGAGGAACACCGAGGTTTTCCCGCACCACTTCCTCTGAGCCCCTTCTACCCTCCTGATCTGGACAGGAGGGTCGACTCCCCTGCTTTGTCTGGAAGGGGTTCCCGACCTTCCGGTCGCACCTCAGGATGAGGCCGGTCTCACGACGACATTCCAGACGTGGCCTCGTGGGTGGTTCCACATTCCGAAGGACCCCGATTTCCCGGTCCCCTCTTGATAAGAACCCGATGCCCGGACACCTCTTCGAACTCCACCCTGTGAATGAAGTCAACACGAAGGGGCAGTGACTCGCCCGTGCATCGTCGGGAAAAGACCCCCAGGTTCCAAATACCGCTCGACAAGTGGCCTGTCTCCCCGGGAACACCTCGAGAGGCAAGCGGAGTTCCATGCCTCAACCCAAGACGAGGCCTGACTCTCCTGTCCCAAGTCTGCAGGGACCTTGCGATCGGAGTCTGAAGTCAGAGGAACCCTGAGGTTCCTGCCTCAACTGGAGATGAGGCCCTCTTCCAATGCACCAAACCCAGTGGAGTGCCGAGAGGCCCCTCCCACCTCCAGTTTCCCTGACTTCTCAGAGCCACCATGAGAAGCCCCCTGAGGTCACCTGCACAAGTCGAGGGACCCCAGGGTGTCCTGCCTCAACCCGAGAAAGACCTCGAGAGACCTTCTTCAACACGTCTCGAGGCCAGATTCCCCTACTGCCGTGAGCCGGCATATTGCATATTGAGTGCATATTGCATATTGCATATTGAGTGCAGCACTTTCCACAGCATCATCTTTCAGGATCTGGAATAGCTCCACTGGAATTCTATCACTGCTGGGAGCCAGTGAGGAACTCCGCCCATGACAAAGGTCATGAGGAAGGAGGCTCGGCATACGCAAAGGCGGGATCGAGCTTCAGGAGTCCCCCTGGAAATTCTCGAGCATATACCCCCAAAACCAGAGTCTGCCTACTTTCTGCTTGTGCTTTCACCTAAACCTCTGACTTTACGGGGGGCTCTCCCCCACTACCTCTCTCTGAAAAAAGAGTTAGCTTACAGTTCCAGTTAATAATTCCTGGGTGTGACAGTGTTTAACCTACAAACTCCTTTGGAAATCCTCTAGCCTGCCTGAATAGGTTTTTCCGGCCACATGGGATTGTTCAGAGCCTCCCAACTGTGAGAGGCAGGAGATGTTCTAAACTGTCTAAACACAGATTCTTTTGAGTAGTTACAAGATTGATTAGAAATTGTATTGGTGAATGGTTTTTCACTTGTTGGGCCATTGTTTGCTGCTAAGTTTCCATATCCCTTACCTGCTGTGTCCCTGGCAGTGTATTGATTAATATAATTGGTGTAAGTAGTAGCTTTAATGTTTGTAACCTGGGACCCTTGAGTTAATTCTTTTTCTTGTTATAGCCCACCACACCTTTGCTCTGTAGGAATGCAACTTTATCTAATGCTTTTTTGGAGGGTGGCTCCTGACCAACCACCTTTAGAGAAAAATAAGTTTTCTGAAGAAAAGGTCTTAAAATGTTAACAGGCCTCCGGGCCAGAAGATGATGCAAATCACCTAAGCTTTTGCATATGATAAGTTTGCAGGAAGAAAGCCTGGTTTGCTGCAAGACTCGACCCCTTCCCCCATTATCCTCTATGCATAACTTAAGGTATAAAAACTACTTTGAAAAATAAAGTGCGGGCCTTGTTCACCGAAACTTGGTCTCACCATGTCGTTCTTTCTCTTACCTTCTGGCTGAATTATTCAGCCTCTTTTCTCCACTGAATTTCCTCACTGAGCTATCCTCATTCTATTACTCTTTATATCCTTAATTAACATTTAATTAAGCAGTGGTTTCCTGATCTTCGCCTACGCCGTCTCTCCTTCGAATACCCTGGATCAGCCGGGGCTGGTCCCCGGCACCCTACCATGGCTCGAGAGCAATGACGCGCTCGCCCTCGCCACTCGCATGGAGACCCGACTTCCCTGGCGCCCCACGAGAGGCTCACTGACCTCGCCGTCGTACCTCGTGAGAAAGCGCACACTGGGGCCGCCGCTCGAGAACAACCCCAAGACTCCCCCGTCATCGCGAGATGAGGGCCTTCGTCTCCTGCATGGCCTAGAGACCAATCTCGCGACCTCTCTCCAAACGCCTCAGGAGGCTTGACTCGCTTTAGTCCACCCAGTGAGCTCCAAGAGATACCCGTCGCGACTCGAGAGCAGAGCGGGGTTCTTTGCTTCCACTCGAGATGGAGGCCTGTCTCCCCGGGTGTGTCTGGAATGCAACCCCGAGATCCCTGTCGCCCCTGGAGAGGAACACTGGCTTCTGGACACAAGCCTAGATGAGGTCTATTGGCCCTGCAGTCACTCGAGAGAAATCCCCAGCTTTCCTTCGCAACTCGAATGGAAGATTGGACTTCCCTGGGCCTACACAAGAGGCATCCTGAATTCCCCGTCGTAATTCGAGAATCCTGCTACACCTCGAGAAAAACCACGTGGTTCCCCCGTCATCGCAAGATGTAGCCCTGTGCCGCTACAGCGTCTCAGGAGAAGTCCCACTTTAGGAATTGGAGTTCGAAACGGTACTTGTCACCCTTGATGCGACCCACAAAGTGCCCCGACATCCCGGTCTCCCTCGAGAGGAACACCGAAGTTTTCCGGCAACACTTCCTCGGAGCCTCTTCTACCCTCCTGATCTGGACAGGAGGGTCGACTCCCCTGCTTTGTCTGGAAGGGGTTCCCGACCTTCCGGTCGCACCTCAGGATGAGGCCGGTCTCACGACGACATTCCAGACGTGGCCTCGTGGGTGGTTCCACATTCCGAAGGACCCCGATTTCCCGGTCCCCTCTTGATAAGAACCCGATGCCCGGACACCTCTTCGAACTCCACCCTGTGAATGAAGTCAACACGAAGGGGCAGTGACTCGCCCGTGCATCGTCGGGAAAAGACCCCCAGGTTCCAAATACCGCTCGACAAGTGGCCTGTCTCCCCGGGAACACCTCGAGAGGCAAGCGGAGTTCCATGCCTCAACCCAAGACGAGGCCTGACTCTCCTGTCCCAAGTCTGCAGGGACCTTGCGATCGGAGTCTGAAGTCAGAGGAACCCTGAGGTTCCTGCCTCAACTGGAGATGAGGCCCTCTTCCAATGCACCAAACCCAGTGGAGTGCCGAGAGGCCCCTCCCACCTCCAGTTTCCCTGACTTCTCAGAGCCACCATGAGAAGCCCCCTGAGGTCACCTGCACAAGTCGAGGGACCCCAGGGTGTCCTGCCTCAACCCGAGAAAGACCTCGAGAGACCTTCTTCAACACGTCTCGAGGCCAGATTCCCCTACTGCCGTGAGCCGGCATATTGCATATTGAGTGCATATTGCATATTGCATATTGAGTGCAGCACTTTCCACAGCATCATCTTTCAGGATCTGGAATAGCTCCACTGGAATTCTATCACTGCTGGGAGCCAGTGAGGAACTCCGCCCATGACAAAGGTCATGAGGAAGGAGGCTCGGCATACGCAAAGGCGGGATCGAGCTTCAGGAGTCCCCCTGGAAATTCTCGAGCATATACCCCCAAAACCAGAGTCTGCCTACTTTCTGCTTGTGCTTTCACCTAAACCTCTGACTTTACGGGGGGCTCTCCCCCACTACCTCTCTCTGAAAAAAGAGTTAGCTTACAGTTCCAGTTAATAATTCCTGGGTGTGACAGTGTTTAACCTACAAACTCCTTTGGAAATCCTCTAGCCTGCCTGAATAGGTTTTTCCGGCCACATGGGATTGTTCAGAGCCTCCCAACTGTGAGAGGCAGGAGATGTTCTAAACTGTCTAAACACAGATTCTTTTGAGTAGTTACAAGATTGATTAGAAATTGTATTGGTGAATGGTTTTTCACTTGTTGGGCCATTGTTTGCTGCTAAGTTTCCATATCCCTTACCTGCTGTGTCCCTGGCAGTGTATTGATTAATATAATTGGTGTAAGTAGTAGCTTTAATGTTTGTAACCTGGGACCCTTGAGTTAATTCTTTTTCTTGTTATAGCCCACCACACCTTTGCTCTGTAGGAATGCAACTTTATCTAATGCTTTTTTGGAGGGTGGCTCCTGACCAACCACCTTTAGAGAAAAATAAGTTTTCTGAAGAAAAGGTCTTAAAATGTTAACAGGCCTCCGGGCCAGAAGATGATGCAAATCACCTAAGCTTTTGCATATGATAAGTTTGCAGGAAGAAAGCCTGGTTTGCTGCAAGACTCGACCCCTTCCCCCATTATCCTCTATGCATAACTTAAGGTATAAAAACTACTTTGAAAAATAAAGTGCGGGCCTTGTTCACCGAAACTTGGTCTCACCATGTCGTTCTTTCTCTTACCTTCTGGCTGAATTATTCAGCCTCTTTTCTCCACTGAATTTCCTCACTGAGCTATCCTCATTCTATTACTCTTTATATCCTTAATTAACATTTAATTAAGCAGTGGTTTCCTGATCTTCGCCTACGCCGTCTCTCCTTCGAATACCCTGGATCAGCCGGGGCTGGTCCCCGGCACCCTACCATGGCTCGAGAGCAATGAGGCGCTCGCCCTCGCCACTCGCATGGAGACCCGACTTCCCTGGCGCCCCACGAGAGGCTCACTGACCTCGCCGTCGTACCTCGTGAGAAAGCGCACACTGGGGCCGCCGCTCGAGAACAACCCCAAGACTCCCCCGGCATCGCGAGATGAGGGCCTTCGTCTCCTGCATGGCCTAGAGACCAATCTCGCGACCTCTCTCCAAACGCCTCAGGAGGCTTGACTCGCTTTAGTCCACCCAGTGAGCTCCAAGAGATACCCGTCGCGACTCGAGAGCAGAGCGGGGTTCTTTGCTTCCACTCGAGATGGAGGCCTGTCTCCCCGGGTGTGTCTGGAATGCAACCCCGAGATCCCTGTCGCCCCTGGAGAGGAACACTGGCTTCTGGACACAAGCCTAGATGAGGTCTATTGGCCCTGCAGTCACTCGAGAGAAATCCCCAGCTTTCCTTCGCAACTCGAATGGAAGATTGGACTTCCCTGGGCCTACACAAGAGGCATCCTGAATTCCCCGTCGTAATTCGAGAATCCTGCTACACCTCGAGAAAAACCACGTGGTTCCCCCGTCATCGCAAGATGTAGCCCTGTGCCGCTACAGCGTCTCAGGAGAAGTCCCACTTTAGGAATTGGAGTTCGAAACGGTACTTGTCACCCTTGATGCGACCCACAAAGTGCCCCGACATCCCGGTCTCCCTCGAGAGGAACACCGAAGTTTTCCGGCAACACTTCCTCGGAGCCTCTTCTACCCTCCTGATCTGGACAGGAGGGTCGACTCCCCTGCTTTGTCTGGAAGGGGTTCCCGACCTTCCGGTCGCACCTCAGGATGAGGCCGGTCTCACGACGACATTCCAGACGTGGCCTCGTGGGTGGTTCCACATTCCGAAGGACCCCGATTTCCCGGTCCCCTCTTGATAAGAACCCGATGCCCGGACACCTCTTCGAACTCCACCCTGTGAATGAAGTCAACACGAAGGGGCAGTGACTCGCCCGTGCATCGTCGGGAAAAGACCCCCAGGTTCCAAATACCGCTCGACAAGTGGCCTGTCTCCCCGGGAACACCTCGAGAGGCAAGCGGAGTTCCATGCCTCAACCCAAGACGAGGCCTGACTCTCCTGTCCCAAGTCTGCAGGGACCTTGCGATCGGAGTCTGAAGTCAGAGGAACCCTGAGGTTCCTGCCTCAACTGGAGATGAGGCCCTCTTCCAATGCACCAAACCCAGTGGAGTGCCGAGAGGCCCCTCCCACCTCCAGTTTCCCTGACTTCTCAGAGCCACCATGAGAAGCCCCCTGAGGTCACCTGCACAAGTCGAGGGACCCCAGGGTGTCCTGCCTCAACCCGAGAAAGACCTCGAGAGACCTTCTTCAACACGTCTCGAGGCCAGATTCCCCTACTGCCGTGAGCCGGCATATTGCATATTGAGTGCATATTGCATATTGCATATTGAGTGCAGCACTTTCCACAGCATCATCTTTCAGGATCTGGAATAGCTCCACTGGAATTCTATCACTGCTGGGAGCCAGTGAGGAACTCCGCCCATGACAAAGGTCATGAGGAAGGAGGCTCGGCATACGCAAAGGCGGGATCGAGCTTCAGGAGTCCCCCTGGAAATTCTCGAGCATATACCCCCAAAACCAGAGTCTGCCTACTTTCTGCTTGTGCTTTCACCTAAACCTCTGACTTTACGGGGGGCTCTCCCCCACTACCTCTCTCTGAAAAAAGAGTTAGCTTACAGTTCCAGTTAATAATTCCTGGGTGTGACAGTGTTTAACCTACAAACTCCTTTGGAAATCCTCTAGCCTGCCTGAATAGGTTTTTCCGGCCACATGGGATTGTTCAGAGCCTCCCAACTGTGAGAGGCAGGAGATGTTCTAAACTGTCTAAACACAGATTCTTTTGAGTAGTTACAAGATTGATTAGAAATTGTATTGGTGAATGGTTTTTCACTTGTTGGGCCATTGTTTGCTGCTAAGTTTCCATATCCCTTACCTGCTGTGTCCCTGGCAGTGTATTGATTAATATAATTGGTGTAAGTAGTAGCTTTAATGTTTGTAACCTGGGACCCTTGAGTTAATTCTTTTTCTTGTTATAGCCCACCACACCTTTGCTCTGTAGGAATGCAACTTTATCTAATGCTTTTTTGGAGGGTGGCTCCTGACCAACCACCTTTAGAGAAAAATAAGTTTTCTGAAGAAAAGGTCTTAAAATGTTAACAGGCCTCCGGGCCAGAAGATGATGCAAATCACCTAAGCTTTTGCATATGATAAGTTTGCAGGAAGAAAGCCTGGTTTGCTGCAAGACTCGACCCCTTCCCCCATTATCCTCTATGCATAACTTAAGGTATAAAAACTACTTTGAAAAATAAAGTGCGGGCCTTGTTCACCGAAACTTGGTCTCACCATGTCGTTCTTTCTCTTACCTTCTGGCTGAATTATTCAGCCTCTTTTCTCCACTGAATTTCCTCACTGAGCTATCCTCATTCTATTACTCTTTATATCCTTAATTAACATTTAATTAAGCAGTGGTTTCCTGATCTTCGCCTACGCCGTCTCTCCTTCGAATACCCTGGATCAGCCGGGGCTGGTCCCCGGCACCCTACCATGGCTCGAGAGCAATGACGCGCTCGCCCTCGCCACTCGCATGGAGACCCGACTTCCCTGGCGCCCCACGAGAGGCTCACTGACCTCGCCGTCGTACCTCGTGAGAAAGCGCACACTGGGGCCGCCGCTCGAGAACAACCCCAAGACTCCCCCGGCATCGCGAGATGAGGGCCTTCGTCTCCTGCATGGCCTAGAGACCAATCTCGCGACCTCTCTCCAAACGCCTCAGGAGGCTTGACTCGCTTTAGTCCACCCAGTGAGCTCCAAGAGATACCCGTCGCGACTCGAGAGCAGAGCGGGGTTCTTTGCTTCCACTCGAGATGGAGGCCTGTCTCCCCGGGTGTGTCTGGAATGCAACCCCGAGATCCCTGTCGCCCCTGGAGAGGAACACTGGCTTCTGGACACAAGCCTAGATGAGGTCTATTGGCCCTGCAGTCACTCGAGAGAAATCCCCAGCTTTCCTTCGCAACTCGAATGGAAGATTGGACTTCCCTGGGCCTACACAAGAGGCATCCTGAATTCCCCGTCGTAATTCGAGAATCCTGCTACACCTCGAGAAAAACCACGTGGTTCCCCCGTCATCGCAAGATGTAGCCCTGTGCCGCTACAGCGTCTCAGGAGAAGTCCCACTTTAGGAATTGGAGTTCGAAACGGTACTTGTCACCCTTGATGCGACCCACAAAGTGCCCCGACATCCCGGTCTCCCTCGAGAGGAACACCGAAGTTTTCCGGCAACACTTCCTCGGAGCCTCTTCTACCCTCCTGATCTGGACAGGAGGGTCGACTCCCCTGCTTTGTCTGGAAGGGGTTCCCGACCTTCCGGTCGCACCTCAGGATGAGGCCGGTCTCACGACGACATTCCAGACGTGGCCTCGTGGGTGGTTCCACATTCCGAAGGACCCCGATTTCCCGGTCCCCTCTTGATAAGAACCCGATGCCCGGACACCTCTTCGAACTCCACCCTGTGAATGAAGTCAACACGAAGGGGCAGTGACTCGCCCGTGCATCGTCGGGAAAAGACCCCCAGGTTCCAAATACCGCTCGACAAGTGGCCTGTCTCCCCGGGAACACCTCGAGAGGCAAGCGGAGTTCCATGCCTCAACCCAAGACGAGGCCTGACTCTCCTGTCCCAAGTCTGCAGGGACCTTGCGATCGGAGTCTGAAGTCAGAGGAACCCTGAGGTTCCTGCCTCAACTGGAGATGAGGCCCTCTTCCAATGCACCAAACCCAGTGGAGTGCCGAGAGGCCCCTCCCACCTCCAGTTTCCCTGACTTCTCAGAGCCACCATGAGAAGCCCCCTGAGGTCACCTGCACAAGTCGAGGGACCCCAGGGTGTCCTGCCTCAACCCGAGAAAGACCTCGAGAGACCTTCTTCAACACGTCTCGAGGCCAGATTCCCCTACTGCCGTGAGCCGGCATATTGCATATTGAGTGCATATTGCATATTGCATATTGAGTGCAGCACTTTCCACAGCATCATCTTTCAGGATCTGGAATAGCTCCACTGGAATTCTATCACTGCTGGGAGCCAGTGAGGAACTCCGCCCATGACAAAGGTCATGAGGAAGGAGGCTCGGCATACGCAAAGGCGGGATCGAGCTTCAGGAGTCCCCCTGGAAATTCTCGAGCATATACCCCCAAAACCAGAGTCTGCCTACTTTCTGCTTGTGCTTTCACCTAAACCTCTGACTTTACGGGGGGCTCTCCCCCACTACCTCTCTCTGAAAAAAGAGTTAGCTTACAGTTCCAGTTAATAATTCCTGGGTGTGACAGTGTTTAACCTACAAACTCCTTTGGAAATCCTCTAGCCTGCCTGAATAGGTTTTTCCGGCCACATGGGATTGTTCAGAGCCTCCCAACTGTGAGAGGCAGGAGATGTTCTAAACTGTCTAAACACAGATTCTTTTGAGTAGTTACAAGATTGATTAGAAATTGTATTGGTGAATGGTTTTTCACTTGTTGGGCCATTGTTTGCTGCTAAGTTTCCATATCCCTTACCTGCTGTGTCCCTGGCAGTGTATTGATTAATATAATTGGTGTAAGTAGTAGCTTTAATGTTTGTAACCTGGGACCCTTGAGTTAATTCTTTTTCTTGTTATAGCCCACCACACCTTTGCTCTGTAGGAATGCAACTTTATCTAATGCTTTTTTGGAGGGTGGCTCCTGACCAACCACCTTTAGAGAAAAATAAGTTTTCTGAAGAAAAGGTCTTAAAATGTTAACAGGCCTCCGGGCCAGAAGATGATGCAAATCACCTAAGCTTTTGCATATGATAAGTTTGCAGGAAGAAAGCCTGGTTTGCTGCAAGACTCGACCCCTTCCCCCATTATCCTCTATGCATAACTTAAGGTATAAAAACTACTTTGAAAAATAAAGTGCGGGCCTTGTTCACCGAAACTTGGTCTCACCATGTCGTTCTTTCTCTTACCTTCTGGCTGAATTATTCAGCCTCTTTTCTCCACTGAATTTCCTCACTGAGCTATCCTCATTCTATTACTCTTTATATCCTTAATTAACATTTAATTAAGCAGTGGTTTCCTGATCTTCGCCTACGCCGTCTCTCCTTCGAATACCCTGGATCAGCCGGGGCTGGTCCCCGGCACCCTACCATGGCTCGAGAGCAATGAGGCGCTCGCCCTCGCCACTCGCATGGAGACCCGACTTCCCTGGCGCCCCACGAGAGGCTCACTGACCTCGCCGTCGTACCTCGTGAGAAAGCGCACACTGGGGCCGCCGCTCGAGAACAACCCCAAGACTCCCCCGCATCGCGAGATGAGGGCCTTCGTCTCCTGCATGGCCTAGAGACCAATCTCGCGACCTCTCTCCAAACGCCTCAGGAGGCTTGACTCGCTTTAGTCCACCCAGTGAGCTCCAAGAGATACCCGTCGCGACTCGAGAGCAGAGCGGGGTTCTTTGCTTCCACTCGAGATGGAGGCCTGTCTCCCCGGGTGTGTCTGGAATGCAACCCCGAGATCCCTGTCGCCCCTGGAGAGGAACACTGGCTTCTGGACACAAGCCTAGATGAGGTCTATTGGCCCTGCAGTCACTCGAGAGAAATCCCCAGCTTTCCTTCGCAACTCGAATGGAAGATTGGACTTCCCTGGGCCTACACAAGAGGCATCCTGAATTCCCCGTCGTAATTCGAGAATCCTGCTACACCTCGAGAAAAACCACGTGGTTCCCCCGTCATCGCAAGATGTAGCCCTGTGCCGCTACAGCGTCTCAGGAGAAGTCCCACTTTAGGAATTGGAGTTCGAAACGGTACTTGTCACCCTTGATGCGACCCACAAAGTGCCCCGACATCCCGGTCTCCCTCGAGAGGAACACCGAAGTTTTCCGGCAACACTTCCTCTGAGCCTCTTCTACCCTCCTGATCTGGACAGGAGGGTCGACTCCCCTGCTTTGTCTGGAAGGGGTTCCCGACCTTCCGGTCGCACCTCAGGATGAGGCCGGTCTCACGACGACATTCCAGACGTGGCCTCGTGGGTGGTTCCACATTCCGAAGGACCCCGATTTCCCGGTCCCCTCTTGATAAGAACCCGATGCCCGGACACCTCTTCGAACTCCACCCTGTGAATGAAGTCAACACGAAGGGGCAGTGACTCGCCCGTGCATCGTCGGGAAAAGACCCCCAGGTTCCAAATACCGCTCGACAAGTGGCCTGTCTCCCCGGGAACACCTCGAGAGGCAAGCGGAGTTCCATGCCTCAACCCAAGACGAGGCCTGACTCTCCTGTCCCAAGTCTGCAGGGACCTTGCGATCGGAGTCTGAAGTCAGAGGAACCCTGAGGTTCCTGCCTCAACTGGAGATGAGGCCCTCTTCCAATGCACCAAACCCAGTGGAGTGCCGAGAGGCCCCTCCCACCTCCAGTTTCCCTGACTTCTCAGAGCCACCATGAGAAGCCCCCTGAGGTCACCTGCACAAGTCGAGGGACCCCAGGGTGTCCTGCCTCAACCCGAGAAAGACCTCGAGAGACCTTCTTCAACACGTCTCGAGGCCAGATTCCCCTACTGCCGTGAGCCGGCATATTGCATATTGAGTGCATATTGCATATTGCATATTGAGTGCAGCACTTTCCACAGCATCATCTTTCAGGATCTGGAATAGCTCCACTGGAATTCTATCACTGCTGGGAGCCAGTGAGGAACTCCGCCCATGACAAAGGTCATGAGGAAGGAGGCTCGGCATACGCAAAGGCGGGATCGAGCTTCAGGAGTCCCCCTGGAAATTCTCGAGCATATACCCCCAAAACCAGAGTCTGCCTACTTTCTGCTTGTGCTTTCACCTAAACCTCTGACTTTACGGGGGGCTCTCCCCCACTACCTCTCTCTGAAAAAAGAGTTAGCTTACAGTTCCAGTTAATAATTCCTGGGTGTGACAGTGTTTAACCTACAAACTCCTTTGGAAATCCTCTAGCCTGCCTGAATAGGTTTTTCCGGCCACATGGGATTGTTCAGAGCCTCCCAACTGTGAGAGGCAGGAGATGTTCTAAACTGTCTAAACACAGATTCTTTTGAGTAGTTACAAGATTGATTAGAAATTGTATTGGTGAATGGTTTTTCACTTGTTGGGCCATTGTTTGCTGCTAAGTTTCCATATCCCTTACCTGCTGTGTCCCTGGCAGTGTATTGATTAATATAATTGGTGTAAGTAGTAGCTTTAATGTTTGTAACCTGGGACCCTTGAGTTAATTCTTTTTCTTGTTATAGCCCACCACACCTTTGCTCTGTAGGAATGCAACTTTATCTAATGCTTTTTTGGAGGGTGGCTCCTGACCAACCACCTTTAGAGAAAAATAAGTTTTCTGAAGAAAAGGTCTTAAAATGTTAACAGGCCTCCGGGCCAGAAGATGATGCAAATCACCTAAGCTTTTGCATATGATAAGTTTGCAGGAAGAAAGCCTGGTTTGCTGCAAGACTCGACCCCTTCCCCCATTATCCTCTATGCATAACTTAAGGTATAAAAACTACTTTGAAAAATAAAGTGCGGGCCTTGTTCACCGAAACTTGGTCTCACCATGTCGTTCTTTCTCTTACCTTCTGGCTGAATTATTCAGCCTCTTTTCTCCACTGAATTTCCTCACTGAGCTATCCTCATTCTATTACTCTTTATATCCTTAATTAACATTTAATTAAGCAGTGGTTTCCTGATCTTCGCCTACGCCGTCTCTCCTTCGAATACCCTGGATCAGCCGGGGCTGGTCCCCGGCACCCTACCATGGCTCGAGAGCAATGACGCGCTCGCCCTCGCCACTCGCATGGAGACCCGACTTCCCTGGCGCCCCACGAGAGGCTCACTGACCTCGCCGTCGTACCTCGTGAGAAAGCGCACACTGGGGCCGCCGCTCGAGAACAACCCCAAGACTCCCCCGGCATCGCGAGATGAGGGCCTTCGTCTCCTGCATGGCCTAGAGACCAATCTCGCGACCTCTCTCCAAACGCCTCAGGAGGCTTGACTCGCTTTAGTCCACCCAGTGAGCTCCAAGAGATACCCGTCGCGACTCGAGAGCAGAGCGGGGTTCTTTGCTTCCACTCGAGATGGAGGCCTGTCTCCCCGGGTGTGTCTGGAATGCAACCCCGAGATCCCTGTCGCCCCTGGAGAGGAACACTGGCTTCTGGACACAAGCCTAGATGAGGTCTATTGGCCCTGCAGTCACTCGAGAGAAATCCCCAGCTTTCCTTCGCAACTCGAATGGAAGATTGGACTTCCCTGGGCCTACACAAGAGGCATCCTGAATTCCCCGTCGTAATTCGAGAATCCTGCTACACCTCGAGAAAAACCACGTGGTTCCCCCGTCATCGCAAGATGTAGCCCTGTGCCGCTACAGCGTCTCAGGAGAAGTCCCACTTTAGGAATTGGAGTTCGAAACGGTACTTGTCACCCTTGATGCGACCCACAAAGTGCCCCGACATCCCGGTCTCCCTCGAGAGGAACACCGAAGTTTTCCGGCAACACTTCCTCGGAGCCTCTTCTACCCTCCTGATCTGGACAGGAGGGTCGACTCCCCTGCTTTGTCTGGAAGGGGTTCCCGACCTTCCGGTCGCACCTCAGGATGAGGCCGGTCTCACGACGACATTCCAGACGTGGCCTCGTGGGTGGTTCCACATTCCGAAGGACCCCGATTTCCCGGTCCCCTCTTGATAAGAACCCGATGCCCGGACACCTCTTCGAACTCCACCCTGTGAATGAAGTCAACACGAAGGGGCAGTGACTCGCCCGTGCATCGTCGGGAAAAGACCCCCAGGTTCCAAATACCGCTCGACAAGTGGCCTGTCTCCCCGGGAACACCTCGAGAGGCAAGCGGAGTTCCATGCCTCAACCCAAGACGAGGCCTGACTCTCCTGTCCCAAGTCTGCAGGGACCTTGCGATCGGAGTCTGAAGTCAGAGGAACCCTGAGGTTCCTGCCTCAACTGGAGATGAGGCCCTCTTCCAATGCACCAAACCCAGTGGAGTGCCGAGAGGCCCCTCCCACCTCCAGTTTCCCTGACTTCTCAGAGCCACCATGAGAAGCCCCCTGAGGTCACCTGCACAAGTCGAGGGACCCCAGGGTGTCCTGCCTCAACCCGAGAAAGACCTCGAGAGACCTTCTTCAACACGTCTCGAGGCCAGATTCCCCTACTGCCGTGAGCCGGCATATTGCATATTGAGTGCATATTGCATATTGCATATTGAGTGCAGCACTTTCCACAGCATCATCTTTCAGGATCTGGAATAGCTCCACTGGAATTCTATCACTGCTGGGAGCCAGTGAGGAACTCCGCCCATGACAAAGGTCATGAGGAAGGAGGCTCGGCATACGCAAAGGCGGGATCGAGCTTCAGGAGTCCCCCTGGAAATTCTCGAGCATATACCCCCAAAACCAGAGTCTGCCTACTTTCTGCTTGTGCTTTCACCTAAACCTCTGACTTTACGGGGGGCTCTCCCCCACTACCTCTCTCTGAAAAAAGAGTTAGCTTACAGTTCCAGTTAATAATTCCTGGGTGTGACAGTGTTTAACCTACAAACTCCTTTGGAAATCCTCTAGCCTGCCTGAATAGGTTTTTCCGGCCACATGGGATTGTTCAGAGCCTCCCAACTGTGAGAGGCAGGAGATGTTCTAAACTGTCTAAACACAGATTCTTTTGAGTAGTTACAAGATTGATTAGAAATTGTATTGGTGAATGGTTTTTCACTTGTTGGGCCATTGTTTGCTGCTAAGTTTCCATATCCCTTACCTGCTGTGTCCCTGGCAGTGTATTGATTAATATAATTGGTGTAAGTAGTAGCTTTAATGTTTGTAACCTGGGACCCTTGAGTTAATTCTTTTTCTTGTTATAGCCCACCACACCTTTGCTCTGTAGGAATGCAACTTTATCTAATGCTTTTTTGGAGGGTGGCTCCTGACCAACCACCTTTAGAGAAAAATAAGTTTTCTGAAGAAAAGGTCTTAAAATGTTAACAGGCCTCCGGGCCAGAAGATGATGCAAATCACCTAAGCTTTTGCATATGATAAGTTTGCAGGAAGAAAGCCTGGTTTGCTGCAAGACTCGACCCCTTCCCCCATTATCCTCTATGCATAACTTAAGGTATAAAAACTACTTTGAAAAATAAAGTGCGGGCCTTGTTCACCGAAACTTGGTCTCACCATGTCGTTCTTTCTCTTACCTTCTGGCTGAATTATTCAGCCTCTTTTCTCCACTGAATTTCCTCACTGAGCTATCCTCATTCTATTACTCTTTATATCCTTAATTAACATTTAATTAAGCAGTGGTTTCCTGATCTTCGCCTACGCCGTCTCTCCTTCGAATACCCTGGATCAGCCGGGGCTGGTCCCCGGCACCCTACCATGGCTCGAGAGCAATGACGCGCTCGCCCTCGCCACTCGCATGGAGACCCGACTTCCCTGGCGCCCCACGAGAGGCTCACTGACCTCGCCGTCGTACCTCGTGAGAAAGCGCACACTGGGGCCGCCGCTCGAGAACAACCCCAAGACTCCCCCGGCATCGCGAGATGAGGGCCTTCGTCTCCTGCATGGCCTAGAGACCAATCTCGCGACCTCTCTCCAAACGCCTCAGGAGGCTTGACTCGCTTTAGTCCACCCAGTGAGCTCCAAGAGATACCCGTCGCGACTCGAGAGCAGAGCGGGGTTCTTTGCTTCCACTCGAGATGGAGGCCTGTCTCCCCGGGTGTGTCTGGAATGCAACCCCGAGATCCCTGTCGCCCCTGGAGAGGAACACTGGCTTCTGGACACAAGCCTAGATGAGGTCTATTGGCCCTGCAGTCACTCGAGAGAAATCCCCAGCTTTCCTTCGCAACTCGAATGGAAGATTGGACTTCCCTGGGCCTACACAAGAGGCATCCTGAATTCCCCGTCGTAATTCGAGAATCCTGCTACACCTCGAGAAAAACCACGTGGTTCCCCCGTCATCGCAAGATGTAGCCCTGTGCCGCTACAGCGTCTCAGGAGAAGTCCCACTTTAGGAATTGGAGTTCGAAACGGTACTTGTCACCCTTGATGCGACCCACAAAGTGCCCCGACATCCCGGTCTCCCTCGAGAGGAACACCGAAGTTTTCCGGCAACACTTCCTCGGAGCCTCTTCTACCCTCCTGATCTGGACAGGAGGGTCGACTCCCCTGCTTTGTCTGGAAGGGGTTCCCGACCTTCCGGTCGCACCTCAGGATGAGGCCGGTCTCACGACGACATTCCAGACGTGGCCTCGTGGGTGGTTCCACATTCCGAAGGACCCCGATTTCCCGGTCCCCTCTTGATAAGAACCCGATGCCCGGACACCTCTTCGAACTCCACCCTGTGAATGAAGTCAACACGAAGGGGCAGTGACTCGCCCGTGCATCGTCGGGAAAAGACCCCCAGGTTCCAAATACCGCTCGACAAGTGGCCTGTCTCCCCGGGAACACCTCGAGAGGCAAGCGGAGTTCCATGCCTCAACCCAAGACGAGGCCTGACTCTCCTGTCCCAAGTCTGCAGGGACCTTGCGATCGGAGTCTGAAGTCAGAGGAACCCTGAGGTTCCTGCCTCAACTGGAGATGAGGCCCTCTTCCAATGCACCAAACCCAGTGGAGTGCCGAGAGGCCCCTCCCACCTCCAGTTTCCCTGACTTCTCAGAGCCACCATGAGAAGCCCCCTGAGGTCACCTGCACAAGTCGAGGGACCCCAGGGTGTCCTGCCTCAACCCGAGAAAGACCTCGAGAGACCTTCTTCAACACGTCTCGAGGCCAGATTCCCCTACTATGACTTGAGAGTAAAGACGCGCTCCCCCTCGCCATTCGCATGGAGACCCGACTTCCTTGCCGCCCCACGAGAGGCTCACTGACCTCGCCGTCGTACCTCGCGAGAAACCGCACACTGGGGCCGCCGCTCGAGAACAACCCCGAGCCTCCCCCGTCATCGCGACTTGAGGGCCTTCGTCTCCTGTATGGCCTAGAGACCAGTCTCTCGACCTCTCTCCAAACGCCTCAGGAGGCTTGACTCCCTTTAGTCCACCCAGTGAGCTCCAAGAGATACCCGTCGCGACTCGAGAGCAGAGCGGGGTTCTTTGCTTCCACTCGAGATGGATGCCTGTCTCCCCGGGTGCGTCTGGAATGCAACCCCGAGATCCCTTTCGCCCCTGGAGAGGAACATTGGCTTCTGGACACAAGCCTAGATGAGGTCTATTGGCCCTGCAGTCACTCGAGAGCAATCCCCAGCTTTCCTTCGCAACTCGAATGGAAGATTGGACTTCCCTGGGCCAACACAAGAGGCATCCTGAATTCCCCGTCGTAACTCGAGAATCCCGCTGCAACTCGAGAAAATCCACGTGGTTCCCCCGTCATCGCAAGATGAAGCCCTTTCCCGCTACAGTGTCTCAGGAGAAGTCCCACGTTAGGTATTGGAGGTCGAAACGGTACTTGGCACCCTTGATGCGACCCACAAAGTGCCCCGACATCCCGGTCTCCCTCAAGAGGAACACCGAGGTTTTCCCGCACCACTTCCTCTGAGCCCCTTCTACCCTCCTGATCTGGACAGGAGGGTCGACTCCCCTGCTTTGTCTGGAAGGGGTTCCCGACCTTCCGGTCGCACCTCAGGATGAGGCCGGTCTCACGACGACATTCCAGACGTGGCCTCGTGGGTGGTTCCACATTCCGAAGGACCCCGATTTCCCGGTCCCCTCTTGATAAGAACCCGATGCCCGGACACCTCTTCGAACTCCACCCTGTGAATGAAGTCAACACGAAGGGGCAGTGACTCGCCCGTGCATCGTCGGGAAAAGACCCCCAGGTTCCAAATACCGCTCGACAAGTGGCCTGTCTCCCCGGGAACACCTCGAGAGGCAAGCGGAGTTCCATGCCTCAACCCAAGACGAGGCCTGACTCTCCTGTCCCAAGTCTGCAGGGACCTTGCGATCGGAGTCTGAAGTCAGAGGAACCCTGAGGTTCCTGCCTCAACTGGAGATGAGGCCCTCTTCCAATGCACCAAACCCAGTGGAGTGCCGAGAGGCCCCTCCCACCTCCAGTTTCCCTGACTTCTCAGAGCCACCATGAGAAGCCCCCTGAGGTCACCTGCACAAGTCGAGGGACCCCAGGGTGTCCTGCCTCAACCCGAGAAAGACCTCGAGAGACCTTCTTCAACACGTCTCGAGGCCAGATTCCCCTACTGCCGTGAGCCGGCATATTGCATATTGAGTGCATATTGCATATTGCATATTGAGTGCAGCACTTTCCACAGCATCATCTTTCAGGATCTGGAATAGCTCCACTGGAATTCTATCACTGCTGGGAGCCAGTGAGGAACTCCGCCCATGACAAAGGTCATGAGGAAGGAGGCTCGGCATACGCAAAGGCGGGATCGAGCTTCAGGAGTCCCCCTGGAAATTCTCGAGCATATACCCCCAAAACCAGAGTCTGCCTACTTTCTGCTTGTGCTTTCACCTAAACCTCTGACTTTACGGGGGGCTCTCCCCCACTACCTCTCTCTGAAAAAAGAGTTAGCTTACAGTTCCAGTTAATAATTCCTGGGTGTGACAGTGTTTAACCTACAAACTCCTTTGGAAATCCTCTAGCCTGCCTGAATAGGTTTTTCCGGCCACATGGGATTGTTCAGAGCCTCCCAACTGTGAGAGGCAGGAGATGTTCTAAACTGTCTAAACACAGATTCTTTTGAGTAGTTACAAGATTGATTAGAAATTGTATTGGTGAATGGTTTTTCACTTGTTGGGCCATTGTTTGCTGCTAAGTTTCCATATCCCTTACCTGCTGTGTCCCTGGCAGTGTATTGATTAATATAATTGGTGTAAGTAGTAGCTTTAATGTTTGTAACCTGGGACCCTTGAGTTAATTCTTTTTCTTGTTATAGCCCACCACACCTTTGCTCTGTAGGAATGCAACTTTATCTAATGCTTTTTTGGAGGGTGGCTCCTGACCAACCACCTTTAGAGAAAAATAAGTTTTCTGAAGAAAAGGTCTTAAAATGTTAACAGGCCTCCGGGCCAGAAGATGATGCAAATCACCTAAGCTTTTGCATATGATAAGTTTGCAGGAAGAAAGCCTGGTTTGCTGCAAGACTCGACCCCTTCCCCCATTATCCTCTATGCATAACTTAAGGTATAAAAACTACTTTGAAAAATAAAGTGCGGGCCTTGTTCACCGAAACTTGGTCTCACCATGTCGTTCTTTCTCTTACCTTCTGGCTGAATTATTCAGCCTCTTTTCTCCACTGAATTTCCTCACTGAGCTATCCTCATTCTATTACTCTTTATATCCTTAATTAACATTTAATTAAGCAGTGGTTTCCTGATCTTCGCCTACGCCGTCTCTCCTTCGAATACCCTGGATCAGCCGGGGCTGGTCCCCGGCACCCTACCATGGCTCGAGAGCAATGACGGCGCTCGCCCTCGCCACTCGCATGGAGACCCGACTTCCCTGGCGCCCCACGAGAGGCTCACTGACCTCGCCGTCGTACCTCGTGAGAAAGCGCACACTGGGGCCGCCGCTCGAGAACAACCCCAAGACTCCCCCGGCATCGCGAGATGAGGGCCTTCGTCTCCTGCATGGCCTAGAGACCAATCTCGCGACCTCTCTCCAAACGCCTCAGGAGGCTTGACTCGCTTTAGTCCACCCAGTGAGCTCCAAGAGATACCCGTCGCGACTCGAGAGCAGAGCGGGGTTCTTTGCTTCCACTCGAGATGGAGGCCTGTCTCCCCGGGTGTGTCTGGAATGCAACCCCGAGATCCCTGTCGCCCCTGGAGAGGAACACTGGCTTCTGGACACAAGCCTAGATGAGGTCTATTGGCCCTGCAGTCACTCGAGAGAAATCCCCAGCTTTCCTTCGCAACTCGAATGGAAGATTGGACTTCCCTGGGCCTACACAAGAGGCATCCTGAATTCCCCGTCGTAATTCGAGAATCCTGCTACACCTCGAGAAAAACCACGTGGTTCCCCCGTCATCGCAAGATGTAGCCCTGTGCCGCTACAGCGTCTCAGGAGAAGTCCCACTTTAGGAATTGGAGTTCGAAACGGTACTTGTCACCCTTGATGCGACCCACAAAGTGCCCCGACATCCCGGTCTCCCTCGAGAGGAACACCGAAGTTTTCCGGCAACACTTCCTCGGAGCCTCTTCTACCCTCCTGATCTGGACAGGAGGGTCGACTCCCCTGCTTTGTCTGGAAGGGGTTCCCGACCTTCCGGTCGCACCTCAGGATGAGGCCGGTCTCACGACGACATTCCAGACGTGGCCTCGTGGGTGGTTCCACATTCCGAAGGACCCCGATTTCCCGGTCCCCTCTTGATAAGAACCCGATGCCCGGACACCTCTTCGAACTCCACCCTGTGAATGAAGTCAACACGAAGGGGCAGTGACTCGCCCGTGCATCGTCGGGAAAAGACCCCCAGGTTCCAAATACCGCTCGACAAGTGGCCTGTCTCCCCGGGAACACCTCGAGAGGCAAGCGGAGTTCCATGCCTCAACCCAAGACGAGGCCTGACTCTCCTGTCCCAAGTCTGCAGGGACCTTGCGATCGGAGTCTGAAGTCAGAGGAACCCTGAGGTTCCTGCCTCAACTGGAGATGAGGCCCTCTTCCAATGCACCAAACCCAGTGGAGTGCCGAGAGGCCCCTCCCACCTCCAGTTTCCCTGACTTCTCAGAGCCACCATGAGAAGCCCCCTGAGGTCACCTGCACAAGTCGAGGGACCCCAGGGTGTCCTGCCTCAACCCGAGAAAGACCTCGAGAGACCTTCTTCAACACGTCTCGAGGCCAGATTCCCCTACTGCCGTGAGCCGGCATATTGCATATTGAGTGCATATTGCATATTGCATATTGAGTGCAGCACTTTCCACAGCATCATCTTTCAGGATCTGGAATAGCTCCACTGGAATTCTATCACTGCTGGGAGCCAGTGAGGAACTCCGCCCATGACAAAGGTCATGAGGAAGGAGGCTCGGCATACGCAAAGGCGGGATCGAGCTTCAGGAGTCCCCCTGGAAATTCTCGAGCATATACCCCCAAAACCAGAGTCTGCCTACTTTCTGCTTGTGCTTTCACCTAAACCTCTGACTTTACGGGGGGCTCTCCCCCACTACCTCTCTCTGAAAAAAGAGTTAGCTTACAGTTCCAGTTAATAATTCCTGGGTGTGACAGTGTTTAACCTACAAACTCCTTTGGAAATCCTCTAGCCTGCCTGAATAGGTTTTTCCGGCCACATGGGATTGTTCAGAGCCTCCCAACTGTGAGAGGCAGGAGATGTTCTAAACTGTCTAAACACAGATTCTTTTGAGTAGTTACAAGATTGATTAGAAATTGTATTGGTGAATGGTTTTTCACTTGTTGGGCCATTGTTTGCTGCTAAGTTTCCATATCCCTTACCTGCTGTGTCCCTGGCAGTGTATTGATTAATATAATTGGTGTAAGTAGTAGCTTTAATGTTTGTAACCTGGGACCCTTGAGTTAATTCTTTTTCTTGTTATAGCCCACCACACCTTTGCTCTGTAGGAATGCAACTTTATCTAATGCTTTTTTGGAGGGTGGCTCCTGACCAACCACCTTTAGAGAAAAATAAGTTTTCTGAAGAAAAGGTCTTAAAATGTTAACAGGCCTCCGGGCCAGAAGATGATGCAAATCACCTAAGCTTTTGCATATGATAAGTTTGCAGGAAGAAAGCCTGGTTTGCTGCAAGACTCGACCCCTTCCCCCATTATCCTCTATGCATAACTTAAGGTATAAAAACTACTTTGAAAAATAAAGTGCGGGCCTTGTTCACCGAAACTTGGTCTCACCATGTCGTTCTTTCTCTTACCTTCTGGCTGAATTATTCAGCCTCTTTTCTCCACTGAATTTCCTCACTGAGCTATCCTCATTCTATTACTCTTTATATCCTTAATTAACATTTAATTAAGCAGTGGTTTCCTGATCTTCGCCTACGCCGTCTCTCCTTCGAATACCCTGGATCAGCCGGGGCTGGTCCCCGGCACCCTACCATGGCTCGAGAGCAATGACGGCGCTCGCCCTCGCCACTCGCATGGAGACCCGACTTCCCTGGCGCCCCACGAGAGGCTCACTGACCTCGCCGTCGTACCTCGTGAGAAAGCGCACACTGGGGCCGCCGCTCGAGAACAACCCCAAGACTCCCCCGGCATCGCGAGATGAGGGCCTTCGTCTCCTGCATGGCCTAGAGACCAATCTCGCGACCTCTCTCCAAACGCCTCAGGAGGCTTGACTCGCTTTAGTCCACCCAGTGAGCTCCAAGAGATACCCGTCGCGACTCGAGAGCAGAGCGGGGTTCTTTGCTTCCACTCGAGATGGAGGCCTGTCTCCCCGGGTGTGTCTGGAATGCAACCCCGAGATCCCTGTCGCCCCTGGAGAGGAACACTGGCTTCTGGACACAAGCCTAGATGAGGTCTATTGGCCCTGCAGTCACTCGAGAGAAATCCCCAGCTTTCCTTCGCAACTCGAATGGAAGATTGGACTTCCCTGGGCCTACACAAGAGGCATCCTGAATTCCCCGTCGTAATTCGAGAATCCTGCTACACCTCGAGAAAAACCACGTGGTTCCCCCGTCATCGCAAGATGTAGCCCTGTGCCGCTACAGCGTCTCAGGAGAAGTCCCACTTTAGGAATTGGAGTTCGAAACGGTACTTGTCACCCTTGATGCGACCCACAAAGTGCCCCGACATCCCGGTCTCCCTCGAGAGGAACACCGAAGTTTTCCGGCAACACTTCCTCGGAGCCTCTTCTACCCTCCTGATCTGGACAGGAGGGTCGACTCCCCTGCTTTGTCTGGAAGGGGTTCCCGACCTTCCGGTCGCACCTCAGGATGAGGCCGGTCTCACGACGACATTCCAGACGTGGCCTCGTGGGTGGTTCCACATTCCGAAGGACCCCGATTTCCCGGTCCCCTCTTGATAAGAACCCGATGCCCGGACACCTCTTCGAACTCCACCCTGTGAATGAAGTCAACACGAAGGGGCAGTGACTCGCCCGTGCATCGTCGGGAAAAGACCCCCAGGTTCCAAATACCGCTCGACAAGTGGCCTGTCTCCCCGGGAACACCTCGAGAGGCAAGCGGAGTTCCATGCCTCAACCCAAGACGAGGCCTGACTCTCCTGTCCCAAGTCTGCAGGGACCTTGCGATCGGAGTCTGAAGTCAGAGGAACCCTGAGGTTCCTGCCTCAACTGGAGATGAGGCCCTCTTCCAATGCACCAAACCCAGTGGAGTGCCGAGAGGCCCCTCCCACCTCCAGTTTCCCTGACTTCTCAGAGCCACCATGAGAAGCCCCCTGAGGTCACCTGCACAAGTCGAGGGACCCCAGGGTGTCCTGCCTCAACCCGAGAAAGACCTCGAGAGACCTTCTTCAACACGTCTCGAGGCCAGATTCCCCTACTGCCGTGAGCCGGCATATTGCATATTGAGTGCATATTGCATATTGCATATTGAGTGCAGCACTTTCCACAGCATCATCTTTCAGGATCTGGAATAGCTCCACTGGAATTCTATCACTGCTGGGAGCCAGTGAGGAACTCCGCCCATGACAAAGGTCATGAGGAAGGAGGCTCGGCATACGCAAAGGCGGGATCGAGCTTCAGGAGTCCCCCTGGAAATTCTCGAGCATATACCCCCAAAACCAGAGTCTGCCTACTTTCTGCTTGTGCTTTCACCTAAACCTCTGACTTTACGGGGGGCTCTCCCCCACTACCTCTCTCTGAAAAAAGAGTTAGCTTACAGTTCCAGTTAATAATTCCTGGGTGTGACAGTGTTTAACCTACAAACTCCTTTGGAAATCCTCTAGCCTGCCTGAATAGGTTTTTCCGGCCACATGGGATTGTTCAGAGCCTCCCAACTGTGAGAGGCAGGAGATGTTCTAAACTGTCTAAACACAGATTCTTTTGAGTAGTTACAAGATTGATTAGAAATTGTATTGGTGAATGGTTTTTCACTTGTTGGGCCATTGTTTGCTGCTAAGTTTCCATATCCCTTACCTGCTGTGTCCCTGGCAGTGTATTGATTAATATAATTGGTGTAAGTAGTAGCTTTAATGTTTGTAACCTGGGACCCTTGAGTTAATTCTTTTTCTTGTTATAGCCCACCACACCTTTGCTCTGTAGGAATGCAACTTTATCTAATGCTTTTTTGGAGGGTGGCTCCTGACCAACCACCTTTAGAGAAAAATAAGTTTTCTGAAGAAAAGGTCTTAAAATGTTAACAGGCCTCCGGGCCAGAAGATGATGCAAATCACCTAAGCTTTTGCATATGATAAGTTTGCAGGAAGAAAGCCTGGTTTGCTGCAAGACTCGACCCCTTCCCCCATTATCCTCTATGCATAACTTAAGGTATAAAAACTACTTTGAAAAATAAAGTGCGGGCCTTGTTCACCGAAACTTGGTCTCACCATGTCGTTCTTTCTCTTACCTTCTGGCTGAATTATTCAGCCTCTTTTCTCCACTGAATTTCCTCACTGAGCTATCCTCATTCTATTACTCTTTATATCCTTAATTAACATTTAATTAAGCAGTGGTTTCCTGATCTTCGCCTACGCCGTCTCTCCTTCGAATACCCTGGATCAGCCGGGGCTGGTCCCCGGCACCCTACCATGGCTCGAGAGCAATGACGCGCTCGCCCTCGCCACTCGCATGGAGACCCGACTTCCCTGGCGCCCCACGAGAGGCTCACTGACCTCGCCGTCGTACCTCGTGAGAAAGCGCACACTGGGGCCGCCGCTCGAGAACAACCCCAAGACTCCCCCGGCATCGCGAGATGAGGGCCTTCGTCTCCTGCATGGCCTAGAGACCAATCTCGCGACCTCTCTCCAAACGCCTCAGGAGGCTTGACTCGCTTTAGTCCACCCAGTGAGCTCCAAGAGATACCCGTCGCGACTCGAGAGCAGAGCGGGGTTCTTTGCTTCCACTCGAGATGGAGGCCTGTCTCCCCGGGTGTGTCTGGAATGCAACCCCGAGATCCCTGTCGCCCCTGGAGAGGAACACTGGCTTCTGGACACAAGCCTAGATGAGGTCTATTGGCCCTGCAGTCACTCGAGAGAAATCCCCAGCTTTCCTTCGCAACTCGAATGGAAGATTGGACTTCCCTGGGCCTACACAAGAGGCATCCTGAATTCCCCGTCGTAATTCGAGAATCCTGCTACACCTCGAGAAAAACCACGTGGTTCCCCCGTCATCGCAAGATGTAGCCCTGTGCCGCTACAACGTCTCAGGAGAAGTCCCACTTTAGGAATTGGAGTTCGAAACGGTACTTGTCACCCTTGATGCGACCCACAAAGTGCCCCGACATCCCGGTCTCCCTCAAGAGGAACACCGAAGTTTTCCCGCACCACTTCCTCTGAGCCTCTTCTACCCTCCTGATCTGGACAGGAGGGTCGACTCCCCTGCTTTGTCTGGAAGGGGTTCCCGACCTTCCGGTCGCACCTCAGGATGAGGCCGGTCTCACGACGACATTCCAGACGTGGCCTCGTGGGTGGTTCCACATTCCGAAGGACCCCGATTTCCCGGTCCCCTCTTGATAAGAACCCGATGCCCGGACACCTCTTCGAACTCCACCCTGTGAATGAAGTCAACACGAAGGGGCAGTGACTCGCCCGTGCATCGTCGGGAAAAGACCCCCAGGTTCCAAATACCGCTCGACAAGTGGCCTGTCTCCCCGGGAACACCTCGAGAGGCAAGCGGAGTTCCATGCCTCAACCCAAGACGAGGCCTGACTCTCCTGTCCCAAGTCTGCAGGGACCTTGCGATCGGAGTCTGAAGTCAGAGGAACCCTGAGGTTCCTGCCTCAACTGGAGATGAGGCCCTCTTCCAATGCACCAAACCCAGTGGAGTGCCGAGAGGCCCCTCCCACCTCCAGTTTCCCTGACTTCTCAGAGCCACCATGAGAAGCCCCCTGAGGTCACCTGCACAAGTCGAGGGACCCCAGGGTGTCCTGCCTCAACCCGAGAAAGACCTCGAGAGACCTTCTTCAACACGTCTCGAGGCCAGATTCCCCTACTGCCGTGAGCCGGCATATTGCATATTGAGTGCATATTGCATATTGCATATTGAGTGCAGCACTTTCCACAGCATCATCTTTCAGGATCTGGAATAGCTCCACTGGAATTCTATCACTGCTGGGAGCCAGTGAGGAACTCCGCCCATGACAAAGGTCATGAGGAAGGAGGCTCGGCATACGCAAAGGCGGGATCGAGCTTCAGGAGTCCCCCTGGAAATTCTCGAGCATATACCCCCAAAACCAGAGTCTGCCTACTTTCTGCTTGTGCTTTCACCTAAACCTCTGACTTTACGGGGGGCTCTCCCCCACTACCTCTCTCTGAAAAAAGAGTTAGCTTACAGTTCCAGTTAATAATTCCTGGGTGTGACAGTGTTTAACCTACAAACTCCTTTGGAAATCCTCTAGCCTGCCTGAATAGGTTTTTCCGGCCACATGGGATTGTTCAGAGCCTCCCAACTGTGAGAGGCAGGAGATGTTCTAAACTGTCTAAACACAGATTCTTTTGAGTAGTTACAAGATTGATTAGAAATTGTATTGGTGAATGGTTTTTCACTTGTTGGGCCATTGTTTGCTGCTAAGTTTCCATATCCCTTACCTGCTGTGTCCCTGGCAGTGTATTGATTAATATAATTGGTGTAAGTAGTAGCTTTAATGTTTGTAACCTGGGACCCTTGAGTTAATTCTTTTTCTTGTTATAGCCCACCACACCTTTGCTCTGTAGGAATGCAACTTTATCTAATGCTTTTTTGGAGGGTGGCTCCTGACCAACCACCTTTAGAGAAAAATAAGTTTTCTGAAGAAAAGGTCTTAAAATGTTAACAGGCCTCCGGGCCAGAAGATGATGCAAATCACCTAAGCTTTTGCATATGATAAGTTTGCAGGAAGAAAGCCTGGTTTGCTGCAAGACTCGACCCCTTCCCCCATTATCCTCTATGCATAACTTAAGGTATAAAAACTACTTTGAAAAATAAAGTGCGGGCCTTGTTCACCGAAACTTGGTCTCACCATGTCGTTCTTTCTCTTACCTTCTGGCTGAATTATTCAGCCTCTTTTCTCCACTGAATTTCCTCACTGAGCTATCCTCATTCTATTACTCTTTATATCCTTAATTAACATTTAATTAAGCAGTGGTTTCCTGATCTTCGCCTACGCCGTCTCTCCTTCGAATACCCTGGATCAGCCGGGGCTGGTCCCCGGCACCCTACCATGGCTCGAGAGCAATGAGGCGCTCGCCCTCGCCACTCGCATGGAGACCCGACTTCCCTGGCGCCCCACGAGAGGCTCACTGACCTCGCCGTCGTACCTCGTGAGAAAGCGCACACTGGGGCCGCCGCTCGAGAACAACCCCAAGACTCCCCCGGCATCGCGAGATGAGGGCCTTCGTCTCCTGCATGGCCTAGAGACCAATCTCGCGACCTCTCTCCAAACGCCTCAGGAGGCTTGACTCGCTTTAGTCCACCCAGTGAGCTCCAAGAGATACCCGTCGCGACTCGAGAGCAGAGCGGGGTTCTTTGCTTCCACTCGAGATGGAGGCCTGTCTCCCCGGGTGTGTCTGGAATGCAACCCCGAGATCCCTATCGCCCCTGGAGAGGAACACTGGCTTCTGGACACAAGCCTAGATGAGGTCTATTGGCCCTGCAGTCACTCGAGAGAAATCCCCAGCTTTCCTTCGCAACTCGAATGGAAGATTGGACTTCCCTGGGCCTACACAAGAGGCATCCTGAATTCCCCGTCGTAATTCGAGAATCCTGCTACACCTCGAGAAAAACCACGTGGTTCCCCCGTCATCGCAAGATGTAGCCCTGTGCCGCTACAGCGTCTCAGGAGAAGTCCCACTTTAGGAATTGGAGTTCGAAACGGTACTTGTCACCCTTGATGCGACCCACAAAGTGCCCCGACATCCCGGTCTCCCTCGAGAGGAACACCGAAGTTTTCCGGCAACACTTCCTCGGAGCCTCTTCTACCCTCCTGATCTGGACAGGAGGGTCGACTCCCCTGCTTTGTCTGGAAGGGGTTCCCGACCTTCCGGTCGCACCTCAGGATGAGGCCGGTCTCACGACGACATTCCAGACGTGGCCTCGTGGGTGGTTCCACATTCCGAAGGACCCCGATTTCCCGGTCCCCTCTTGATAAGAACCCGATGCCCGGACACCTCTTCGAACTCCACCCTGTGAATGAAGTCAACACGAAGGGGCAGTGACTCGCCCGTGCATCGTCGGGAAAAGACCCCCAGGTTCCAAATACCGCTCGACAAGTGGCCTGTCTCCCCGGGAACACCTCGAGAGGCAAGCGGAGTTCCATGCCTCAACCCAAGACGAGGCCTGACTCTCCTGTCCCAAGTCTGCAGGGACCTTGCGATCGGAGTCTGAAGTCAGAGGAACCCTGAGGTTCCTGCCTCAACTGGAGATGAGGCCCTCTTCCAATGCACCAAACCCAGTGGAGTGCCGAGAGGCCCCTCCCACCTCCAGTTTCCCTGACTTCTCAGAGCCACCATGAGAAGCCCCCTGAGGTCACCTGCACAAGTCGAGGGACCCCAGGGTGTCCTGCCTCAACCCGAGAAAGACCTCGAGAGACCTTCTTCAACACGTCTCGAGGCCAGATTCCCCTACTATGACTTGAGAGTAAAGACGCGCTCCCCCTCGCCATTCGCATGGAGACCCGACTTCCTTGCCGCCCCACGAGAGGCTCACTGACCTCGCCGTCGTACCTCGCGAGAAACCGCACACTGGGGCCGCCGCTCGAGAACAACCCCGAGCCTCCCCCGTCATCGCGACTTGAGGGCCTTCGTCTCCTGTATGGCCTAGAGACCAGTCTCTCGACCTCTCTCCAAACGCCTCAGGAGGCTTGACTCCCTTTAGTCCACCCAGTGAGCTCCAAGAGATACCCGTCGCGACTCGAGAGCAGAGCGGGGTTCTTTGCTTCCACTCGAGATGGATGCCTGTCTCCCCGGGTGCGTCTGGAATGCAACCCCGAGATCCCTTTCGCCCCTGGAGAGGAACATTGGCTTCTGGACACAAGCCTAGATGAGGTCTATTGGCCCTGCAGTCACTCGAGAGCAATCCCCAGCTTTCCTTCGCAACTCGAATGGAAGATTGGACTTCCCTGGGCCAACACAAGAGGCATCCTGAGTTCCCCATCGTAACTCGAGAATCCCGCTGCAACTCGAGAAAATCCACGTGGTTCCCCGGTCATCGCAAGATGAAGCCCTTTCCCGCTACAGTGTCTCAGGAGAAGTCCCACGTTAGGTATTGGAGGTCGAAACGGTACTTGGCACCCTTGATGCGACCCACAAAGTGCCCCGACATCCCGGTCTCCCTCAAGAGGAACACCGAGGTTTTCCCGAACCACTTCCTCTGAGCCCCTTCTGCCCTCCTGATCTCGACAGGAGGGTCGACTCCGCTGCTTTGTCTGGAAGGGGTTCCCGACCTTCCGGTCGCACCTCAGGATGAGGCCGGTCTCACGACGACATTCCAGACGTAGCCTCGTGGGTGCTTCCACATTGTGAAGGACCCCGATTTCCCGGTCCCCTCTTGATAAGAACCCGATGCCCGGACACCTCTCCGAACTCCACCCTGTGAATGAAGTCAACACGAAGGGGCAGTCACTCGTCCATGTATCGTCCGGAAAAACCCCCAGGTTCCAAATACAGCTCGACAAGTGGCCTCTCTCCCCGGGGAGACCTCGAGAGATAAGCGGAGTTCCATGCCACAACCCAAGACGAGGCCTGACTCTCCTGTTCCCAGTCTGCAGGGACCCTGCGATCAGAGTCTGAAATCAGAGGAACCCGGACGTTCCTGCCTCACCTGGAGATGAGGCCCTCTTCCAATGCACCAAACCCAGTGGAGTGCCGAGAGGCCCCTCCCACCTCCAGTTTCCCTGACTTCTCAGAGCCACCATGAGAAGCCCCCTGAGGTCACCTGCACAAGTCCAGGGAAGCCAGGGTTTCCTGCCTCAATCCGAGAAAGACCTCGAAAAAACAGGAACAAAATGAAAATTTAAATGTGATATGAGCTTTTAGATAAACTATGAACACTAATTACACTCGAAAATATCTGCCTATGAGAGTCTTGATTGAAGGCAGAGGAGAAGGGGTCGACAGAGGCTAAGATGGTTGGATGGCATCACTGATTCGATGGACATGAGTTTGAGCAAGCCCCTGGAGTTGGTGATGGACACGGAAGCCCAGCGTCCTGCAGGCCACGGGGTCCCAAAGAGTCAGACACGACTGAGCCACTGAACTGAACTGAACATACAATCGTTTCTCCAGGTGTTTTGGTTACCCGAGTTTCTATCCTGTGCTAAACTAAGTGACGACAGTGTACTGAAGAGCTGGGTCATTTCCAAATAAATTAAAGTTCTGAAACATTCACGCCTTGAAAGGACCTCCCTTTTACACAGAAACAAAAGAGATTTTTGACTATCCAATAATAGTGTCTGGCACCATCCTGACATGTGAAACGTAAGAAAGCAATTTTTTTTGTTTTGTTTGGTTCTGATATTGGGTGTGTGTGTGTGTGTGTGTGTGTGTGTGTGTGTGTGTGTGCGTGAGTGCGGGGGAGGGGAGGGGCGCTACTATCACTGATAGGTATGTTCACCAATCTGTCGAATGCCAATATAAAAGTCAGTTCTTGGTTGCTGAAGGGAAATGTATGACTTGGTATTAAAAGAAGGTATGTGGCATGAAATCGCATTTTCTGAAGGAAAACGACGTCGTTCTTTCTTCCAGGTGGCAGTTTCAGGATGGGAGAAGCAAAGGAATGGGTACAGAATGGGATCAGGAGGTTGTAGGGAAAGTGGACCCCCAGAAAAGAGTGTTGTGCCTAGCACAAGGTTTCTTGAGAGGTTGAACTGCCTTTGCTAATGGATTTTAAGTTTCTTTACCTCTTCCGTGATCTCTTCTAGGTTGACCTAGAAGAGAAATCTTTTGTTAGCTTTGGCTAAGTGGAGAAGTATTGCTTCACGGTGACTTGTGTGATCCTACCTGACTGTTCTAAACCCTTTTGATATCTATGCACTGCTGCTGCTGCTGCTGCTGCGAAGTCGTTTCAGTCGTGTCCGAGTCTGTGTGACCCCATGGACGGCAGCCCACCAGGCCCCGCAGTCCCTGGGGTTCTCCAGGCAAGAACACTGGAGTGGGTTGCCATGTCCTCCTCCAATGCATGAAAGTGAAATGTGAAAGTGAAGTCGCTCAGTCGTGCCCGACTCTGAGCGACCCCATGGACTGCAGCCTACCAGGCTCTTGGGTCCATGGGATTTTCCAGGCAAGAGTACTGGAGTGGGGTGCCATTGCCTTCTCCCATATCTATTCACAAGCCTGCCGAAATCATTGACTTCTAGCCACCTTTGGGATGCCAATGACCACCCAGCCTTACCAGGCCACAGAGGAGAGAAAACACTTAACCACAGGAGGTCCGGGTAAGGAACAAGGAACTAACAAGCTCCCAGCAACCAGGATTCTGCAGAGGTCAACAAGAGGTCAGCAAGAGATGGGAGACTGCAGTCCAGAGGTCCTAGCAACTTCCAGCGAGCAGCAAAGACCCAGCATAGTCAAAACGAATTCAATGTTACCCAAAACAAATAAATAAACGGACAGAAGTTCTTGGAACACACGACTGAGGTTAGGGGTGAGGCAGTACATGTATGTGCCAGGATACTCTTAAAGTATACTCTTAACATAGATGAGGAGAACAAGGTAGGAGGAAAACTTACTGTTTGGTTCAGGTCACTTCTGAGCCTTTTGGGGGAACCGACCTGAAGCCAGAGTCTAGCGGAAATACACAGGCTTTGAACATCGCTGAAGACCAACATTTCCTAAGGAAAAAACGCATTGCTTAGCTCAAGGTTTGTCTGGGAAATTCTTACACATCAGGAGATGGCTCCGAGGTGGATTTCTACAAAGAACATCCATGCAAAGGACAAGCCTGCACAGCTCTGTGCACATGTGCCCCCTCCCCCCCTCACAGACAGCGGCATTTCCAAGTGACCTCCTAAGGCCTTCGCCAAACTACAGGGGCACCTCTGGGCTTCCTGTTTCCCTCATTTTTCGGAATCTTTTCTAAAAAAAAAGAAACACAAAAAGCAAATTAAAAAAAAAAAAAACCCGCACATTTCTTCGTACAATGCCACAGTGGAAGGAACACAGGCCTTCAATATTAAGACCTAAATTTGCAAAAAACTTGGAGCTTGGTTTTTTGTTTTGTTTGGTTTTGTTTTGTTTGAATCAAACCACCACATCATTTAAAAGTTTTACACGTTCTAATTATTCGGTTCCAAAACACCAAACTTGTACTGCACACGGTCCCCATGGAAAGGCCCCCTCAGCAGGACAGCCACAGATGCTGCCATGAAAGGGCAGCAGGGTGCCCTCCTCCCTTGTTTGCTGCCTGGGCGGCCACCGGGTTTTGAAACCCATGCACCCTACTAAGTTTCTAGGGTGCAATTCGTGGACCCTTCCCTTTCCCATCCCAGCAGGTGGTCAAGGGCCCGCTGGCCTCCAAAGTGCCAGAAGCAGGGCTGGGCCAGCCGGCCAGAGTTCAGGGTTCTGGCCCTTGGACTTGCAGCGGACACTCGGCTGCTTGGGAAAACCGCGCGGCTCTGACCTTTCAGCAAAGGGGTGGAGCGGTCAAGGCCTTGAGCCCAAAGGCGAGGCCTTTCTGCGACCGCCAGGTTGTGCCAACAGAGGGCGGACTACGTGGTTCCCTGCTCCACGCAGTCCCAGTTCCCTGACCTGTGGTCCGCACCCCTCCGCCGCGCCCACTGGATGCCGACCCTTGGGGACCCAGGAGCGCACGCAGTGGGCGTTCCCAGCCGCCACGGCGACCCCCGAGAGGACAACGGGGAAGCCCTCCCCCACCCCCGCCAGGAGCCGACCCCCGCCCCGCGCCGCCCCGCCCCTGCCATGCTCCCGGTGCCTTCCCAGCCGCAGTGGGGATCCCCGGAGCACAACTGGGACCGCCCCCCATCCCCGCCACGACCCGATTCCCGACCCGCGCCGCCCGGCTTCGCCCCGCCCCGGGCGCGCTCCCGGTGCGCTGCCCACCTTCACCACGGGCTCCCGGTGAGCCCCGCCCCCACGCCCGGTTCCAGGAGAGCCTCTGGGACCTCGCTCCCGCCGCCCGGTGAAACGGGAGGACAATCCATCCAGCCCACAGAGGCAATCCAAGCTGTCTAGAATTCAGGGATCAAACGAGGGCTACGGAAAGGAAAGACGACCTGACCTAGGAGGGCCATGATATTCTATAGAACCGGACAAAGTTGGTTTCCAAGGAAACTTGATTCCTTGGAACTCGGAAAGCTGGTTCTTTTCATATGCAATTCCAAACCCTGAGCTCCTTCCCAAAGCCTGCCTGGCCGCCAGCCCCACCCCCCACTCCCCAGAAAAAACGGCTCAAAGAAATCTTTTCCATCTCAGGCGGAAAACTGGAAGATGTCTTGTCTTGTCTGTCTGGATTGATGTCTGTGTCAGTGTGAGCCTTGTGATTTTTGATAATAGTGCTCAAGTTCTGAGTTCTTATTTCAATGGTCTCAAGACAAGGCAGCCCTTGCAAACCCAACTGCTTCCAATACAAGAAAACTTTGACCTCAGGGAATGTCAGAGTCCCGTGAACTGGGAACTAGTCAATATGAAATATCTAGTAGTTTTGTTTTTGCTCCTCTACTGTAGACATGTCTAAGAGTCATCAACATGAAGCACAAAATGTTCATAGTGCCTCGGTTTGTTCTAAGGTAAAAATTGCTATATCGTTCTATCTGTCACAAGCTTGTCAACAAGAAAGTACCTCGAAAGAACAGGAACAAAACGAAAAATTAAATGTGATATGAGCTTTTAGATAAACTATGAACACTAATTACACTCGAAAATATCTGCCTATGAGAGTCTTGATTGAAGGCAGAGGAGAAGGGGACGACAGAGGCTAAGATGGTTGGATGGCATCACTGATTCGATGGACATGAGTTTGAGCAAGCCCCTGGAGTTGGTGATGGACACGGAAGCCCAGCGTCCTGCAGGCCACGGGGTCCCAAAGAGTCAGACACGACTGAGCCACTGAACTGAACTGAACATACAATCGTTTCTCCAGGTGTTTTGGTTACCCGAGTTTCTATCCTGTGCTAAACTAAGTGACGACAGTGTACTGAAGAGCTGGGTCATTTCCAAATAAATTAAAGTTCTGAAACATTCACGCCTTGAAAGGACCTCCCTTTTACACAGAAACAAAAGAGATTTTTGACTATCCAATAAGAGTGTCTGGCACCATCCTGACATGTGAAACGTAAGAAAGCAATTTTTTTTTGTTTTGTTTGGTTCTGATCTTGGGTGTGTGTGTGTGTGTGTGTGTGTGTGTGTGTGTGTGCGTGCGTGCGGGGGAGGGGAGGGGCGCTACTATCACTGATAGGTATGTTCACCAATCTGTCGAATGCCAATATAAAAGTCAGTTCTTGGTTGCTGAAGGGAACTGTATGACTTGGTATTAAAAGAAGGTATGTGGCATGAAATCGCATTTTCTGAAGGAAAACGACGTCGTTCTTTCTTCCAGGTGGCAGTTTGAGGATGGGAGAAGCAAAGGAATGGGTACAGAATGGGATCAGGAGGTTGTAGGGAAAGTGGACCCCCAGAAAAGAGTGTTGTGCCTAGCACAAGGTTTCTTGAGAGGTTGAACTGCCTTTGCTAATGGATTTTAAGTTTCTTTACCTCTTCCGTGATCTCTTCTAGGTTGACCTAGAAGAGAAATCTTTTGTTAGCTTTGGCTAAGTGGAGAAGTATTGCTTCACGGTGACTTGTGTGATCCTACCTGACTGTTCTAAACCCTTTTGATATCTATGCACTGCTGCTGCTGCTGCTGCTGCTGCTGCTGCTGCTGCGAAGTCGTTTCAGTCGTGTCCGAGTCTGTGTGACCCCATGGACGGCAGCCCACCAGGCCCCGCAGTCCCTGGGGTTCTCCAGGCAAGAACACTGGAGTGGGTTGCCATGTCCTCCTCCAATGCATGAAAGTGAAATGTGAAAGTGAAGTCGCTCAGTCGTGCCCGACTCTGAGCGACCCCATGGACTGCAGCCTACCAGGCTCTTCCGTCCATGAGATTTTCCAGGCAAGAGTACTGGAGTGGGGTGCCATTGCCTTCTCCCATATCTATTCACAAGCCTGCCTAAATCATTGACTTCTAGCCACCTTTGGGATGCCAATGCCCACCCACCCTTAGCAGGCCCCAGAGGAGAGAAAACACTTACCACAGGAGGTCCGGGTAAGGAACAAGGAACTAACAAGCTCCCAGCAACCAGGATTCTGCAGAGGTCAACAAGAGGTCAGCAAGAGATGGGAGACTGCAGTCCAGAGGTCCTAGCAACTTCCAGCGAGCAGCAAAGACCCAGCATAGTCAAAACGAATTCAATGTTACCCAAAACAAATAAATAAACGGACAGAAGTTCTTGGAACACATGACTGAGGCTAGGGGTGAGGCAGTACATGTATGTGCCAGGATACTCTTAAAGTATACTCTTAACGTAGATGAGGAGAACAAGGTAGGAGGAAAACTTACTGTTTGGTTCAGGTCGCTTCGGAGCCTTTTGGGGGAACCGACCTGAAGCCAGAGTCTAGCCGAAATACACAGGCTTTGAACATCGCTGAAGACCAACATTTCCTAAGGAAAAAACGCATTGCTTAGCTCAAGGTTTGTCTGGGAAATTCTTACACATCAGGAGATGGCTCCGAGGTGGATTTCTACAAAGAACATCCATGCAAAGGACAAGCCTGCACAGCTCTGTGCACATCTGCCCCCTCCCCCCCTCACAGCCAGCAGCATTTCCAAGTGACCTCCTAAGGCCTTCGCCAAACTACAGGGGCACCTCTGGGCTTCCTGTTTCCCTCATTTTTCGGAATCTTTTCTAAAAAAAAAGAAAAACAAAAAAGCAAATTAAAAAAAAAAAAAAAACCCGCACATTTCTTCGTACAATGCCACAGTGGAAGGAACACAGGCCTTCAATATTAAGACCTAAATTTGCAAAAAACTTGGAGCTTGGTTTTTTGTTTTGTTTGGTTTTGTTTTGTTTGAATCAAACCACCACATCATTTAAAAGTTTTACACGTTCTAATTATTCGGTTCCAAAACACCAAACTTGTACTGCACACGGTCCCCATGGAAAGGCCCCCTCAGCAGGACAGCCACAGATGCTGCCATGAAAGGGCAGCAGGGTGCCCTCCTCCCTTGTTTGCTGCCTGGGCGGCCACCGGGTTTTGAAACCCATGCACCCTACTAAGTTTCTAGGGTGCAATTCGTGGACCCTTCCCTTTCCCATCCCAGCAGGTGGTCAAGGGCCCGCTGGCCTCCAAAGTGCCAGAAGCAGGGCTGGGCCAGCCGGCCAGAGTTCAGGGTTCTGGCCCTTGGACTTGCAGCGGACACTCGGCTGCTTGGGAAAACCGCGCGGCTCTGACCTTTCAGCAAAGGGGTGGAGCGGTCAAGGCCTTGAGCCCAAAGGCGAGGCCTTTCTGCGACCGCCAGGTTGTGCCAACAGAGGGCGGACTACGTGGTTCCCTGCTCCACGCAGTCCCAGTTCCCTGACCTGTGGTCCGCACCCCTCCGCCGCGCCCACTGGATGCCGACCCTTGGGGACCCAGGAGCGCACGCAGTGGGCGTTCCCAGCCGCCACGGCGACCCCCGAGAGGACAACGGGGAAGCCCTCCCCCACCCCCGCCAGGAGCCGACCCCCGCCCCGCGCCGCCCCGCCCCTGCCATGCTCCCGGTGCCTTCCCAGCCGCAGTGGGGATCCCCGGAGCACAACTGGGACCGCCCCCCATCCCCGCCACGACCCGATTCCCGACCCGCGCCGCCCGGCTTCGCCCCGCCCCGGGCGCGCTCCCGGTGCGCTGCCCACCTTCACCACGGGCTCCCGGTGAGCCCCGCCCCCACGCCCGGTTCCAGGAGAGCCTCTGGGACCTCGCTCCCGCCGCCCGGTGAAACGGGAGGACAATCCATCCAGCCCACAGAGGCAATCCAAGCTGTCTAGAATTCAGGGATCCAACGAGGGCTACGGAAAGGAAAGACGACCTGACCTAGGAGGGCCATGATATTCTATAGAACCGGACAAAGTTGGTTTCCAAGGAAACTTGATTCCTTGGAACCCGGAAAGCTGGTTCTTTTCATATGCAATTCCAAACCCTGAGCTCCTTCCCAAAGCCTGCCTGGCCGCCAGCCCCACCCCCCACTCCCCAGAAAAAACGGCTCAAAGAAATCTTTTCCATCTCAGGCGGAAAACTGGAAGATGTCTTGTCTTGTCTGTCTGGATTGATGTCTGTGTCAGTGTGAGCCTTGTGATTTTTGATAATAGTGCTCAAGTTCTGAGTTCTTATTTCAATGGTCTCAAGACAAGGCAGCCCTTGCAAACCCAACTGCTTCCAATACAAGAAAACTTTGACCTCAGGGAATGTCAGAGTCCCGTGAACTGGGAACTAGTCAATATGAAATATCTAGTAGTTTTGTTTTTGCTCCTCTACTGTAGACATGTCTAAGAGTCATCAACATGAAGCACAAAATGTTCATAGTGCCTCGGTTTGTTCTAAGGTAAAAATTGCTATATCGTTCTATCTGTCACAAGCTTGTCAACAAGAAAGTACCTCGAAAGAACAGGAACAAAACGAAAAATTAAATGTGATATGAGCTTTTAGATAAACTATGAACACTAATTACACTCGAAAATATCTGCCTATGAGAGTCTTGATTGAAGGCAGAGGAGAAGGGGACGACAGAGGCTAAGATGGTTGGATGGCATCACTGATTCGATGGACATGAGTTTGAGCAAGCCCCTGGAGTTGGTGATGGACACGGAAGCCCAGCGTCCTGCAGGCCACGGGGTCCCAAAGAGTCAGACACGACTGAGCCACTGAACTGAACTGAACATACAATCGTTTCTCCAGGTGTTTTGGTTACCCGAGTTTCTATCCTGTGCTAAACTAAGTGACGACAGTGTACTGAAGAGCTGGGTCATTTCCAAATAAATTAAAGTTCTGAAACATTCACGCCTTGAAAGGACCTCCCTTTTACACAGAAACAAAAGAGATTTTTGACTATCCAATAAGAGTGTCTGGCACCATCCTGACATGTGAAACGTAAGAAAGCAATTTTTTTTTGTTTTGTTTGGTTCTGATCTTGGGTGTGTGTGTGTGTGTGTGTGTGTGTGTGTGTGTGTGCGTGCGTGCGGGGGAGGGGAGGGGCGCTACTATCACTGATAGGTATGTTCACCAATCTGTCGAATGCCAATATAAAAGTCAGTTCTTGGTTGCTGAAGGGAACTGTATGACTTGGTATTAAAAGAAGGTATGTGGCATGAAATCGCATTTTCTGAAGGAAAACGACGTCGTTCTTTCTTCCAGGTGGCAGTTTGAGGATGGGAGAAGCAAAGGAATGGGTACAGAATGGGATCAGGAGGTTGTAGGGAAAGTGGACCCCCAGAAAAGAGTGTTGTGCCTAGCACAAGGTTTCTTGAGAGGTTGAACTGCCTTTGCTAATGGATTTTAAGTTTCTTTACCTCTTCCGTGATCTCTTCTAGGTTGACCTAGAAGAGAAATCTTTTGTTAGCTTTGGCTAAGTGGAGAAGTATTGCTTCACGGTGACTTGTGTGATCCTACCTGACTGTTCTAAACCCTTTTGATATCTATGCACTGCTGCTGCTGCTGCTGCTGCTGCTGCTGCTGCGAAGTCGTTTCAGTCGTGTCCGAGTCTGTGTGACCCCATGGACGGCAGCCCACCAGGCCCCGCAGTCCCTGGGGTTCTCCAGGCAAGAACACTGGAGTGGGTTGCCATGTCCTCCTCCAATGCATGAAAGTGAAATGTGAAAGTGAAGTCGCTCAGTCGTGCCCGACTCTGAGCGACCCCATGGACTGCAGCCTACCAGGCTCTTCCGTCCATGAGATTTTCCAGGCAAGAGTACTGGAGTGGGGTGCCATTACCTTCTCCCATATCTATTCACAAGCCTGCCTAAATCATTGACTTCTAGCCACCTTTGGGATGCCAATGCCCACCCGCCCTTACCAGGCCACAGAGGAGAGAAAACACTTACCACAGGAGGTCCGGGTAAGGAACAAGGAACTAACAAGCTCCCACCAACCAGGATTCTGCAGAGGTCAACAAGAGGTCAGCAAGAGATGGGAGACTGCAGTCCAGAGGTCCTAGCAACTTCCAGCGAGCAGCAAAGACCCAGCATAGTCAAAACGAATTCAATGTTACCCAAAACAAATAAATCAACGGACAGAAGTTCTTGGAACACATGACTGAGGCTAGGGGTGAGGCAGTACATGTATGTGCCAGGATACTCTTAAAGTATACTCTTAACGTAGATGAGGAGAACAAGGTAGGAGGAAAACTTACTGTTTGGTTCAGGTCGCTTCGGAGCCTTTTGGGGGAACCGACCTGAAGCCAGAGTCTAGCCGAAATACACAGGCTTTGAACATCGCTGAAGACCAACATTTCCTAAGGAAAAAACGCATTGCTTAGCTCAAGGTTTGTCTGGGAAATTCTTACACATCAGGAGATGGCTCCGAGGTGGATTTCTACAAAGAACATCCATGCAAAGGACAAGCCTGCACAGCTCTGTGCACATCTGCCCCCTCCCCCCCTCACAGCCAGCAGCATTTCCAAGTGACCTCCTAAGGCCTTCGCCAAACTACAGGGGCACCTCTGGGCTTCCTGTTTCCCTCATTTTTCGGAATCTTTTCTAAAAAAAAAGAAAAACAAAAAGCAAATTAAAAAAAAAAAAAAAACCCGCACATTTCTTCGTACAATGCCACAGTGGAAGGAACACAGGCCTTCAATATTAAGACCTAAATTTGCAAAAAACTTGGAGCTTGGTTTTTTGTTTTGTTTGGTTTTGTTTTGTTTGAATCAAACCACCACATCATTTAAAATTTTTACACGTTCTAATTATTCGGTTCCAAAACACCAAACTTGTACTGCACACGGTCCCCATGGAAAGGCCCCCTCAGCAGGACAGCCACAGATGCTGCCATGAAAGGGCAGCAGGGTGCCCTCCTCCCTTGTTTGCTGCCTGGGCGGCCACCGGGTTTTGAAACCCATGCACCCTACTAAGTTTCTAGGGTGCAATTCGTGGACCCTTCCCTTTCCCATCCCAGCAGGTGGTCAAGGGCCCGCTGGCCTCCAAAGTGCCAGAAGCAGGGCTGGGCCAGCCGGCCAGAGTTCAGGGTTCTGGCCCTTGGACTTGCAGCGGACACTCGGCTGCTTGGGAAAACCGCGCGGCTCTGACCTTTCAGCAAAGGGGTGGAGCGGTCAAGGCCTTGAGCCCAAAGGCGAGGCCTTTCTGCGACCGCCAGGTTGTGCCAACAGAGGGCGGACTACGTGGTTCCCTGCTCCACGCAGTCCCAGTTCCCTGACCTGTGGTCCGCACCCCTCCGCCGCGCCCACTGGATGCCGACCCTTGGGGACCCAGGAGCGCACGCAGTGGGCGTTCCCAGCCGCCACGGCGACCCCCGAGAGGACAACGGGGAAGCCCTCCCCCACCCCCGCCAGGAGCCGACCCCCGCCCCGCGCCGCCCCGCCCCTGCCATGCTCCCGGTGCCTTCCCAGCCGCAGTGGGGATCCCCGGAGCACAACTGGGACCGCCCCCCATCCCCGCCACGACCCGATTCCCGACCCGCGCCGCCCGGCTTCGCCCCGCCCCGGGCGCGCTCCCGGTGCGCTGCCCACCTTCACCACGGGCTCCCGGTGAGCCCCGCCCCCACGCCCGGTTCCAGGAGAGCCTCTGGGACCTCGCTCCCGCCGCCCGGTGAAACGGGAGGACAATCCATCCAGCCCACAGAGGCAATCCAAGCTGTCTAGAATTCAGGGATCCAACGAGGGCTACGGAAAGGAAAGACGACCTGACCTAGGAGGGCCATGATATTCTATAGAACCGGACAAAGTTGGTTTCCAAGGAAACTTGATTCCTTGGAACCCGGAAAGCTGGTTCTTTTCATATGCAATTCCAAACCCTGAGCTCCTTCCCAAAGCCTGCCTGGCCGCCAGCCCCACCCCCCACTCCCCAGAAAAAACGGCTCAAAGAAATCTTTTCCATCTCAGGCGGAAAACTGGAAGATGTCTTGTCTTGTCTGTCTGGATTGATGTCTGTGTCAGTGTGAGCCTTGTGATTTTTGATAATAGTGCTCAAGTTCTGAGTTCTTATTTCAATGGTCTCAAGACAAGGCAGCCCTTGCAAACCCAACTGCTTCCAATACAAGAAAACTTTGACCTCAGGGAATGTCAGAGTCCCGTGAACTGGGAACTAGTCAATATGAAATATCTAGTAGTTTTGTTTTTGCTCCTCTACTGTAGACATGTCTAAGAGTCATCAACATGAAGCACAAAATGTTCATAGTGCCTCGGTTTGTTCTAAGGTAAAAATTGCTATATCGTTCTATCTGTCACAAGCTTGTCAACGAGAAAGTACCTCGAAAGAACAGGAACAAAACGAAAAATTAAATGTGATATGAGCTTTTAGATAAACTATGAACACTAATTACACTCGAAAATATCTGCCTATGAGAGTCTTGATTGAAGGCAGAGGAGAAGGGGACGACAGAGGCTAAGATGGTTGGATGGCATCACTGATTCGATGGACATGAGTTTGAGCAAGCCCCTGGAGTTGGTGATGGACACGGAAGCCCAGCGTCCTGCAGGCCACGGGGTCCCAAAGAGTCAGACACGACTGAGCCACTGAACTGAACTGAACATACAATCGTTTCTCCAGGTGTTTTGGTTACCCGAGTTTCTATCCTGTGCTAAACTAAGTGACGACAGTGTACTGAAGAGCTGGGTCATTTCCAAATAAATTAAAGTTCTGAAACATTCACGCCTTGAAAGGACCTCCCTTTTACACAGAAACAAAAGAGATTTTTGACTATCCAATAAGAGTGTCTGGCACCATCCTGACATGTGAAACGTAAGAAAGCAATTTTTTTTTGTTTTGTTTGGTTCTGATCTTGGGTGTGTGTGTGTGTGTGTGTGTGTGTGTGTGTGTGTGCGTGCGTGCGGGGGAGGGGAGGGGCGCTACTATCACTGATAGGTATGTTCACCAATCTGTCGAATGCCAATATAAAAGTCAGTTCTTGGTTGCTGAAGGGAACTGTATGACTTGGTATTAAAAGAAGGTATGTGGCATGAAATCGCATTTTCTGAAGGAAAACGACGTCGTTCTTTCTTCCAGGTGGCAGTTTGAGGATGGGAGAAGCAAAGGAATGGGTACAGAATGGGATCAGGAGGTTGTAGGGAAAGTGGACCCCCAGAAAAGAGTGTTGTGCCTAGCACAAGGTTTCTTGAGAGGTTGAACTGCCTTTGCTAATGGATTTTAAGTTTCTTTACCTCTTCCGTGATCTCTTCTAGGTTGACCTAGAAGAGAAATCTTTTGTTAGCTTTGGCTAAGTGGAGAAGTATTGCTTCACGGTGACTTGTGTGATCCTACCTGACTGTTCTAAACCCTTTTGATATCTATGCACTGCTGCTGCTGCTGCTGCTGCTGCTGCTGCTGCGAAGTCGTTTCAGTCGTGTCCGAGTCTGTGTGACCCCATGGACGGCAGCCCACCAGGCCCCGCAGTCCCTGGGGTTCTCCAGGCAAGAACACTGGAGTGGGTTGCCATGTCCTCCTCCAATGCATGAAAGTGAAATGTGAAAGTGAAGTCGCTCAGTCGTGCCCGACTCTGAGCGACCCCATGGACTGCAGCCTACCAGGCTCTTCCGTCCATGAGATTTTCCAGGCAAGAGTACTGGAGTGGGGTGCCATTGCCTTCTCCCATATCTATTCACAAGCCTGCCTAAATCATTGACTTCTAGCCACCTTTGGGATGCCAATGCCCACCCACCCTTAGCAGGCCCCAGAGGAGAGAAAACACTTACCACAGGAGGTCCGGGTAAGGAACAAGGAACTAACAAGCTCCCACCAACCAGGATTCTGCAGAGGTCAACAAGAGGTCAGCAAGAGATGGGAGACTGCAGTCCAGAGGTCCTAGCAACTTCCAGCGAGCAGCAAAGACCCAGCATAGTCAAAACGAATTCAATGTTACCCAAAACAAATAAATAAACGGACAGAAGTTCTTGGAACACATGACTGAGGCTAGGGGTGAGGCAGTACATGTATGTGCCAGGATACTCTTAAAGTATACTCTTAACGTAGATGAGGAGAACAAGGTAGGAGGAAAACTTACTGTTTGGTTCAGGTCGCTTCGGAGCCTTTTGGGGGAACCGACCTGAAGCCAGAGTCTAGCCGAAATACACAGGCTTTGAACATCGCTGAAGACCAACATTTCCTAAGGAAAAAACGCATTGCTTAGCTCAAGGTTTGTCTGGGAAATTCTTACACATCAGGAGATGGCTCCGAGGTGGATTTCTACAAAGAACATCCATGCAAAGGACAAGCCTGCACAGCTCTGTGCACATCTGCCCCCTCCCCCCCTCACAGCCAGCAGCATTTCCAAGTGACCTCCTAAGGCCTTCGCCAAACTACAGGGGCACCTCTGGGCTTCCTGTTTCCCTCATTTTTCGGAATCTTTTCTAAAAAAAAAGAAAAACAAAAAAGCAAATTAAAAAAAAAAAAAAAAACCCGCACATTTCTTCGTACAATGCCACAGTGGAAGGAACACAGGCCTTCAATATTAAGACCTAAATTTGCAAAAAACTTGGAGCTTGGTTTTTTGTTTTGTTTGGTTTTGTTTTGTTTGAATCAAACCACCACATCATTTAAAATTTTTACACGTTCTAATTATTCGGTTCCAAAACACCAAACTTGTACTGCACACGGTCCCCATGGAAAGGCCCCCTCAGCAGGACAGCCACAGATGCTGCCATGAAAGGGCAGCAGGGTGCCCTCCTCCCTTGTTTGCTGCCTGGGCGGCCACCGGGTTTTGAAACCCATGCACCCTACTAAGTTTCTAGGGTGCAATTCGTGGACCCTTCCCTTTCCCATCCCAGCAGGTGGTCAAGGGCCCGCTGGCCTCCAAAGTGCCAGAAGCAGGGCTGGGCCAGCCGGCCAGAGTTCAGGGTTCTGGCCCTTGGACTTGCAGCGGACACTCGGCTGCTTGGGAAAACCGCGCGGCTCTGACCTTTCAGCAAAGGGGTGGAGCGGTCAAGGCCTTGAGCCCAAAGGCGAGGCCTTTCTGCGACCGCCAGGTTGTGCCAACAGAGGGCGGACTACGTGGTTCCCTGCTCCACGCAGTCCCAGTTCCCTGACCTGTGGTCCGCACCCCTCCGCCGCGCCCACTGGATGCCGACCCTTGGGGACCCAGGAGCGCACGCAGTGGGCGTTCCCAGCCGCCACGGCGACCCCCGAGAGGACAACGGGGAAGCCCTCCCCCACCCCCGCCAGGAGCCGACCCCCGCCCCGCGCCGCCCCGCCCCTGCCATGCTCCCGGTGCCTTCCCAGCCGCAGTGGGGATCCCCGGAGCACAACTGGGACCGCCCCCCATCCCCGCCACGACCCGATTCCCGACCCGCGCCGCCCGGCTTCGCCCCGCCCCGGGCGCGCTCCCGGTGCGCTGCCCACCTTCACCACGGGCTCCCGGTGAGCCCCGCCCCCACGCCCGGTTCCAGGAGAGCCTCTGGGACCTCGCTCCCGCCGCCCGGTGAAACGGGAGGACAATCCATCCAGCCCACAGAGGCAATCCAAGCTGTCTAGAATTCAGGGATCAAACGAGGGCTACGGAAAGGAAAGACGACCTGACCTAGGAGGGCCATGATATTCTATAGAACCGGACAAAGTTGGTTTCCAAGGAAACTTGATTCCTTGGAACCCGGAAAGCTGGTTCTTTTCATATGCAATTCCAAACCCTGAGCTCCTTCCCAAAGCCTGCCTGGCCGCCAGCCCCACCCCCCACTCCCCAGAAAAAACGGCTCAAAGAAATCTTTTCCATCTCAGGCGGAAAACTGGAAGATGTCTTGTCTTGTCTGTCTGGATTGATGTCTGTGTCAGTGTGAGCCTTGTGATTTTTGATAATAGTGCTCAAGTTCTGAGTTCTTATTTCAATGGTCTCAAGACAAGGCAGCCCTTGCAAACCCAACTGCTTCCAATACAAGAAAACTTTGACCTCAGGGAATGTCAGAGTCCCGTGAACTGGGAACTAGTCAATATGAAATATCTAGTAGTTTTGTTTTTGCTCCTCTACTGTAGACATGTCTAAGAGTCATCAACATGAAGCACAAAATGTTCATAGTGCCTCGGTTTGTTCTAAGGTAAAAATTGCTATATCGTTCTATCTGTCACAAGCTTGTCAACGAGAAAGTACCTCGAAAGAACAGGAACAAAACGAAAAATTAAATGTGATATGAGCTTTTAGATAAACTATGAACACTAATTACACTCGAAAATATCTGCCTATGAGAGTCTTGATTGAAGGCAGAGGAGAAGGGGACGACAGAGGCTAAGATGGTTGGATGGCATCACTGATTCGATGGACATGAGTTTGAGCAAGCCCCTGGAGTTGGTGATGGACACGGAAGCCCAGCGTCCTGCAGGCCACGGGGTCCCAAAGAGTCAGACACGACTGAGCCACTGAACTGAACTGAACATACAATCGTTTCTCCAGGTGTTTTGGTTACCCGAGTTTCTATCCTGTGCTAAACTAAGTGACGACAGTGTACTGAAGAGCTGGGTCATTTCCAAATAAATTAAAGTTCTGAAACATTCACGCCTTGAAAGGACCTCCCTTTTACACAGAAACAAAAGAGATTTTTGACTATCCAATAAGAGTGTCTGGCACCATCCTGACATGTGAAACGTAAGAAAGCAATTTTTTTTTGTTTTGTTTGGTTCTGATCTTGGGTGTGTGTGTGTGTGTGTGTGTGTGTGTGTGTGTGTGTGCGTGCGTGCGGGGGAGGGGAGGGGCGCTACTATCACTGATAGGTATGTTCACCAATCTGTCGAATGCCAATATAAAAGTCAGTTCTTGGTTGCTGAAGGGAACTGTATGACTTGGTATTAAAAGAAGGTATGTGGCATGAAATCGCATTTTCTGAAGGAAAACGACGTCGTTCTTTCTTCCAGGTGGCAGTTTCAGGATGGGAGAAGCAAAGGAATGGGTACAGAATGGGATCAGGAGGTTGTAGGGAAAGTGGACCCCCAGAAAAGAGTGTTGTGCCTAGCACAAGGTTTCTTGAGAGGTTGAACTGCCTTTGCTAATGGATTTTAAGTTTCTTTACCTCTTCCGTGATCTCTTCTAGGTTGACCTAGAAGAGAAATCTTTTGTTAGCTTTGGCTAAGTGGAGAAGTATTGCTTCACGGTGACTTGTGTGATCCTACCTGACTGTTCTAAACCCTTTTGATATCTATGCACTGCTGCTGCTGCTGCTGCTGCTGCTGCTGCTGCGAAGTCGTTTCAGTCGTGTCCGAGTCTGTGTGACCCCATGGACGGCAGCCCACCAGGCCCCGCAGTCCCTGGGGTTCTCTAGGCAAGAACACTGGAGTGGGTTGCCATGTCCTCCTCCAATGCATGAAAGTGAAATGTGAAAGTGAAGTCGCTCAGTCGTGCCCGACTCTGAGCGACCCCATGGACTGCAGCCTACCAGGCTCTTCCGTCCATGAGATTTTCCAGGCAAGAGTACTGGAGTGGGGTGCCATTGCCTTCTCCCATATCTATTCACAAGCCTGCCTAAATCATTGACTTCTAGCCACCTTTGGGATGCCAATGCCCACCCAGCCCTTAGCAGGCCCCAGAGGAGAGAAAACACTTACCACAGGAGGTCCGGGTAAGGAACAAGGAACTAACAAGCTCCCACCAACCAGGATTCTGCAGAGGTCAACAAGAGGTCAGCAAGAGATGGGAGACTGCAGTCCAGAGGTCCTAGCAACTTCCAGCGAGCAGCAAAGACCCAGCATAGTCAAAACGAATTCAATGTTACCCAAAACAAATAAATAAACGGACAGAAGTTCTTGGAACACATGACTGAGGCTAGGGGTGAGGCAGTACATGTATGTGCCAGGATACTCTTAAAGTATACTCTTAACGTAGATGAGGAGAACAAGGTAGGAGGAAAACTTACTGTTTGGTTCAGGTCGCTTCTGAGCCTTTTGGGGGAACCGACCTGAAGCCAGAGTCTAGCCGAAATACACAGGCTTTGAACATCGCTGAAGACCAACATTTCCTAAGGAAAAAACGCATTGCTTAGCTCAAGGTTTGTCTGGGAAATTCTTACACATCAGGAGATGGCTCCGAGGTGGATTTCTACAAAGAACATCCATGCAAAGGACAAGCCTGCACAGCTCTGTGCACATCTGCCCCCTCCCCCCCTCACAGCCAGCAGCATTTCCAAGTGACCTCCTAAGGCCTTCGCCAAACTACAGGGGCACCTCTGGGCTTCCTGTTTCCCTCATTTTTCGGAATCTTTTCTAAAAAAAAAGAAACACAAAAAACAAATTAAAAAAAAAAAAAAAACCCGCACATTTCTTCGTACAATGCCACAGTGGAAGGAACACAGGCCTTCAATATTAAGACCTAAATTTGCAAAAAACTTGGAGCTTGGTTTTTTGTTTTGTTTGGTTTTGTTTTGTTTGAATCAAACCACCACATCATTTAAAATTTTTACACGTTCTAATTATTCGGTTCCAAAACACCAAACTTGTACTGCACACGGTCCCCATGGAAAGGCCCCCTCAGCAGGACAGCCACAGATGCTGCCATGAAAGGGCAGCAGGGTGCCCTCCTCCCTTGTTTGCTGCCTGGGCGGCCACCGGGTTTTGAAACCCATGCACCCTACTAAGTTTCTAGGGTGCAATTCGTGGACCCTTCCCTTTCCCATCCCAGCAGGTGGTCAAGGGCCCGCTGGCCTCCAAAGTGCCAGAAGCAGGGCTGGGCCAGCCGGCCAGAGTTCAGGGTTCTGGCCCTTGGACTTGCAGCGGACACTCGGCTGCTTGGGAAAACCGCGCGGCTCTGACCTTTCAGCAAAGGGGTGGAGCGGTCAAGGCCTTGAGCCCAAAGGCGAGGCCTTTCTGCGACCGCCAGGTTGTGCCAACAGAGGGCGGACTACGTGGTTCCCTGCTCCACGCAGTCCCAGTTCCCTGACCTGTGGTCCGCACCCCTCCGCCGCGCCCACTGGATGCCGACCCTTGGGGACCCAGGAGCGCACGCAGTGGGCGTTCCCAGCCGCCACGGCGACCCCCGAGAGGACAACGGGGAAGCCCTCCCCCACCCCCGCCAGGAGCCGACCCCCGCCCCGCGCCGCCCCGCCCCTGCCATGCTCCCGGTGCCTTCCCAGCCGCAGTGGGGATCCCCGGAGCACAACTGGGACCGCCCCCCATCCCCGCCACGACCCGATTCCCGACCCGCGCCGCCCGGCTTCGCCCCGCCCCGGGCGCGCTCCCGGTGCGCTGCCCACCTTCACCACGGGCTCCCGGTGAGCCCCGCCCCCACGCCCGGTTCCAGGAGAGCCTCTGGGACCTCGCTCCCGCCGCCCGGTGAAACGGGAGGACAATCCATCCAGCCCACAGAGGCAATCCAAGCTGTCTAGAATTCAGGGATCAAACGAGGGCTACGGAAAGGAAAGACGACCTGACCTAGGAGGGCCATGATATTCTATAGAACCGGACAAAGTTGGTTTCCAAGGAAACTTGATTCCTTGGAACCCGGAAAGCTGGTTCTTTTCATATGCAATTCCAAACCCTGAGCTCCTTCCCAAAGCCTGCCTGGCCGCCAGCCCCACCCCCCACTCCCCAGAAAAAACGGCTCAAAGAAATCTTTTCCATCTCAGGCGGAAAACTGGAAGATGTCTTGTCTTGTCTGTCTGGATTGATGTCTGTGTCAGTGTGAGCCTTGTGATTTTTGATAATAGTGCTCAAGTTCTGAGTTCTTATTTCAATGGTCTCAAGACAAGGCAGCCCTTGCAAACCCAACTGCTTCCAATACAAGAAAACTTTGACCTCAGGGAATGTCAGAGTCCCGTGAACTGGGAACTAGTCAATATGAAATATCTAGTAGTTTTGTTTTTGCTCCTCTACTGTAGACATGTCTAAGAGTCATCAACATGAAGCACAAAATGTTCATAGTGCCTCGGTTTGTTCTAAGGTAAAAATTGCTATATCGTTCTATCTGTCACAAGCTTGTCAACAAGAAAGTACCTCGAAAGAACAGGAACAAAACGAAAAATTAAATGTGATATGAGCTTTTAGATAAACTATGAACACTAATTACACTCGAAAATATCTGCCTATGAGAGTCTTGATTGAAGGCAGAGGAGAAGGGGACGACAGAGGCTAAGATGGTTGGATGGCATCACTGATTCGATGGACATGAGTTTGAGCAAGCCCCTGGAGTTGGTGATGGACACGGAAGCCCAGCGTCCTGCAGGCCACGGGGTCCCAAAGAGTCAGACACGACTGAGCCACTGAACTGAACTGAACATACAATCGTTTCTCCAGGTGTTTTGGTTACCCGAGTTTCTATCCTGTGCTAAACTAAGTGACGACAGTGTACTGAAGAGCTGGGTCATTTCCAAATAAATTAAAGTTCTGAAACATTCACGCCTTGAAAGGACCTCCCTTTTACACAGAAACAAAAGAGATTTTTGACTATCCAATAAGAGTGTCTGGCACCATCCTGACATGTGAAACGTAAGAAAGCAATTTTTTTTTGTTTTGTTTGGTTCTGATCTTGGGTGTGTGTGTGTGTGTGTGTGTGTGTGTGTGTGTGTGCGTGCGTGCGGGGGAGGGGAGGGGCGCTACTATCACTGATAGGTATGTTCACCAATCTGTCGAATGCCAATATAAAAGTCAGTTCTTGGTTGCTGAAGGGAACTGTATGACTTGGTATTAAAAGAAGGTATGTGGCATGAAATCGCATTTTCTGAAGGAAAACGACGTCGTTCTTTCTTCCAGGTGGCAGTTTCAGGATGGGAGAAGCAAAGGAATGGGTACAGAATGGGATCAGGAGGTTGTAGGGAACGTGGACCCCCAGAAAAGAGTGTTGTGCCTAGCACAAGGTTTCTTGAGAGGTTGAACTGCCTTTGCTAATGGATTTTAAGTTTCTTTACCTCTTCCGTGATCTCTTCTAGGTTGACCTAGAAGAGAAATCTTTTGTTAGCTTTGGCTAAGTGGAGAAGTATTGCTTCACGGTGACTTGTGTGATCCTACCTGACTGTTCTAAACCCTTTTGATATCTATGCACTGCTGCTGCTGCTGCTGCTGCTGCTGCTGCTGCGAAGTCGTTTCAGTCGTGTCCGAGTCTGTGTGACCCCATGGACGGCAGCCCACCAGGCCCCGCAGTCCCTGGGGTTCTCTAGGCAAGAACACTGGAGTGGGTTGCCATGTCCTCCTCCAATGCATGAAAGTGAAATGTGAAAGTGAAGTCGCTCAGTCGTGCCCGACTCTGAGCGACCCCATGGACTGCAGCCTACCAGGCTCTTCCGTCCATGAGATTTTCCAGGCAAGAGTACTGGAGTGGGGTGCCATTGCCTTCTCCCATATCTATTCACAAGCCTGCCTAAATCATTGACTTCTAGCCACCTTTGGGATGCCAATGCCCACCCACCCTTAGCAGGCCCCAGAGGAGAGAAAACACTTACCACAGGAGGTCCGGGTAAGGAACAAGGAACTAACAAGCTCCCACCAACCAGGATTCTGCAGAGGTCAACAAGAGGTCAGCAAGAGATGGGAGACTGCAGTCCAGAGGTCCTAGCAACTTCCAGCGAGCAGCAAAGACCCAGCATAGTCAAAACGAATTCAATGTTACCCAAAACAAATAAATAAACGGACAGAAGTTCTTGGAACACATGACTGAGGCTAGGGGTGAGGCAGTACATGTATGTGCCAGGATACTCTTAAAGTATACTCTTAACGTAGATGAGGAGAACAAGGTAGGAGGAAAACTTACTGTTTGGTTCAGGTCGCTTCTGAGCCTTTTGGGGGAACCGACCTGAAGCCAGAGTCTAGCCGAAATACACAGGCTTTGAACATCGCTGAAGACCAACATTTCCTAAGGAAAAAACGCATTGCTTAGCTCAAGGTTTGTCTGGGAAATTCTTACACATCAGGAGATGGCTCCGAGGTGGATTTCTACAAAGAACATCCATGCAAAGGACAAGCCTGCACAGCTCTGTGCACATCTGCCCCCTCCCCCCCTCACAGCCAGCAGCATTTCCAAGTGACCTCCTAAGGCCTTCGCCAAACTACAGGGGCACCTCTGGGCTTCCTGTTTCCCTCATTTTTCGGAATCTTTTCTAAAAAAAAAGAAAAACAAAAAACAAATTAAAAAAAAAAAAAAAAACCCGCACATTTCTTCGTACAATGCCACAGTGGAAGGAACACAGGCCTTCAATATTAAGACCTAAATTTGCAAAAAACTTGGAGCTTGGTTTTTTGTTTTGTTTGGTTTTGTTTTGTTTGAATCAAACCACCACATCATTTAAAATTTTTACACGTTCTAATTATTCGGTTCCAAAACACCAAACTTGTACTGCACACGGTCCCCATGGAAAGGCCCCCTCAGCAGGACAGCCACAGATGCTGCCATGAAAGGGCAGCAGGGTGCCCTCCTCCCTTGTTTGCTGCCTGGGCGGCCACCGGGTTTTGAAACCCATGCACCCTACTAAGTTTCTAGGGTGCAATTCGTGGACCCTTCCCTTTCCCATCCCAGCAGGTGGTCAAGGGCCCGCTGGCCTCCAAAGTGCCAGAAGCAGGGCTGGGCCAGCCGGCCAGAGTTCAGGGTTCTGGCCCTTGGACTTGCAGCGGACACTCGGCTGCTTGGGAAAACCGCGCGGCTCTGACCTTTCAGCAAAGGGGTGGAGCGGTCAAGGCCTTGAGCCCAAAGGCGAGGCCTTTCTGCGACCGCCAGGTTGTGCCAACAGAGGGCGGACTACGTGGTTCCCTGCTCCACGCAGTCCCAGTTCCCTGACCTGTGGTCCGCACCCCTCCGCCGCGCCCACTGGATGCCGACCCTTGGGGACCCAGGAGCGCACGCAGTGGGCGTTCCCAGCCGCCACGGCGACCCCCGAGAGGACAACGGGGAAGCCCTCCCCCACCCCCGCCAGGAGCCGACCCCCGCCCCGCGCCGCCCCGCCCCTGCCATGCTCCCGGTGCCTTCCCAGCCGCAGTGGGGATCCCCGGAGCACAACTGGGACCGCCCCCCATCCCCGCCACGACCCGATTCCCGACCCGCGCCGCCCGGCTTCGCCCCGCCCCGGGCGCGCTCCCGGTGCGCTGCCCACCTTCACCACGGGCTCCCGGTGAGCCCCGCCCCCACGCCCGGTTCCAGGAGAGCCTCTGGGACCTCGCTCCCGCCGCCCGGTGAAACGGGAGGACAATCCATCCAGCCCACAGAGGCAATCCAAGCTGTCTAGAATTCAGGGATCAAACGAGGGCTACGGAAAGGAAAGACGACCTGACCTAGGAGGGCCATGATATTCTATAGAACCGGACAAAGTTGGTTTCCAAGGAAACTTGATTCCTTGGAACCCGGAAAGCTGGTTCTTTTCATATGCAATTCCAAACCCTGAGCTCCTTCCCAAAGCCTGCCTGGCCGCCAGCCCCACCCCCCACTCCCCAGAAAAAACGGCTCAAAGAAATCTTTTCCATCTCAGGCGGAAAACTGGAAGATGTCTTGTCTTGTCTGTCTGGATTGATGTCTGTGTCAGTGTGAGCCTTGTGATTTTTGATAATAGTGCTCAAGTTCTGAGTTCTTATTTCAATGGTCTCAAGACAAGGCAGCCCTTGCAAACCCAACTGCTTCCAATACAAGAAAACTTTGACCTCAGGGAATGTCAGAGTCCCGTGAACTGGGAACTAGTCAATATGAAATATCTAGTAGTTTTGTTTTTGCTCCTCTACTGTAGACATGTCTAAGAGTCATCAACATGAAGCACAAAATGTTCATAGTGCCTCGGTTTGTTCTAAGGTAAAAATTGCTATATCGTTCTATCTGTCACAAGCTTGTCAACAAGAAAGTACCTCGAAAGAACAGGAACAAAACGAAAAATTAAATGTGATATGAGCTTTTAGATAAACTATGAACACTAATTACACTCGAAAATATCTGCCTATGAGAGTCTTGATTGAAGGCAGAGGAGAAGGGGACGACAGAGGCTAAGATGGTTGGATGGCATCACTGATTCGATGGACATGAGTTTGAGCAAGCCCCTGGAGTTGGTGATGGACACGGAAGCCCAGCGTCCTGCAGGCCACGGGGTCCCAAAGAGTCAGACACGACTGAGCCACTGAACTGAACTGAACATACAATCGTTTCTCCAGGTGTTTTGGTTACCCGAGTTTCTATCCTGTGCTAAACTAAGTGACGACAGTGTACTGAAGAGCTGGGTCATTTCCAAATAAATTAAAGTTCTGAAACATTCACGCCTTGAAAGGACCTCCCTTTTACACAGAAACAAAAGAGATTTTTGACTATCCAATAAGAGTGTCTGGCACCATCCTGACATGTGAAACGTAAGAAAGCAATTTTTTTTTTGTTTTGTTTGGTTCTGATCTTGGGTGTGTGTGTGTGTGTGTGTGTGTGTGTGTGTGTGTGTGCGTGCGTGCGGGGGAGGGGAGGGGCGCTACTATCACTGATAGGTATGTTCACCAATCTGTCGAATGCCAATATAAAAGTCAGTTCTTGGTTGCTGAAGGGAACTGTATGACTTGGTATTAAAAGAAGGTATGTGGCATGAAATCGCATTTTCTGAAGGAAAACGACGTCGTTCTTTCTTCCAGGTGGCAGTTTCAGGATGGGAGAAGCAAAGGAATGGGTACAGAATGGGATCAGGAGGTTGTAGGGAACGTGGACCCCCAGAAAAGAGTGTTGTGCCTAGCACAAGGTTTCTTGAGAGGTTGAACTGCCTTTGCTAATGGATTTTAAGTTTCTTTACCTCTTCCGTGATCTCTTCTAGGTTGACCTAGAAGAGAAATCTTTTGTTAGCTTTGGCTAAGTGGAGAAGTATTGCTTCACGGTGACTTGTGTGATCCTACCTGACTGTTCTAAACCCTTTTGATATCTATGCACTGCTGCTGCTGCTGCTGCTGCTGCTGCTGCTGCTGCGAAGTCGTTTCAGTCGTGTCCGAGTCTGTGTGACCCCATGGACGGCAGCCCACCAGGCCCCGCAGTCCCTGGGGTTCTCTAGGCAAGAACACTGGAGTGGGTTGCCATGTCCTCCTCCAATGCATGAAAGTGAAATGTGAAAGTGAAGTCGCTCAGTCGTGCCCGACTCTGAGCGACCCCATGGACTGCAGCCTACCAGGCTCTTCCGTCCATGAGATTTTCCAGGCAAGAGTACTGGAGTGGGGTGCCATTGCCTTCTCCCATATCTATTCACAAGCCTGCCTAAATCATTGACTTCTAGCCACCTTTGGGATGCCAATGACCACCCAGCCTTACCAGGCCACAGAGGAGAGAAAACACTTACCACAGGAGGTCCGGGTAAGGAACAAGGAACTAACAAGCTCCCACCAACCAGGATTCTGCAGAGGTCAACAAGAGGTCAGCAAGAGATGGGAGACTGCAGTCCAGAGGTCCTAGCAACTTCCAGCGAGCAGCAAAGACCCAGCATAGTCAAAACGAATTCAATGTTACCCAAAACAAATAAATAAACGGACAGAAGTTCTTGGAACACATGACTGAGGTTAGGGGTGAGGCAGTACATGTATGTGCCAGGATACTCTTAAAGTATACTCTTAACGTAGATGAGGAGAACAAGGTAGGAGGAAAACTTACTGTTTGGTTCAGGTCGCTTCTGAGCCTTTTGGGGGAACCGACCTGAAGCCAGAGTCTAGCCGAAATACACAGGCTTTGAACATCGCTGAAGACCAACATTTCCTAAGGAAAAAACGCATTGCTTAGCTCAAGGTTTGTCTGGGAAATTCTTACACATCAGGAGATGGCTCCGAGGTGGATTTCTACAAAGAACATCCATGCAAAGGACAAGCCTGCACAGCTCTGTGCACATCTGCCCCCTCCCCCCCTCACAGCCAGCAGCATTTCCAAGTGACCTCCTAAGGCCTTCGCCAAACTACAGGGGCACCTCTGGGCTTCCTGTTTCCCTCATTTTTCGGAATCTTTTCTAAAAAAAAAGAAAAACAAAAAACAAATTAAAAAAAAAAAAAAAAACCCGCACATTTCTTCGTACAATGCCACAGTGGAAGGAACACAGGCCTTCAATATTAAGACCTAAATTTGCAAAAAACTTGGAGCTTGGTTTTTTGTTTTGTTTGGTTTTGTTTTGTTTGAATCAAACCACCACATCATTTAAAATTTTTACACGTTCTAATTATTCGGTTCCAAAACACCAAACTTGTACTGCACACGGTCCCCATGGAAAGGCCCCCTCAGCAGGACAGCCACAGATGCTGCCATGAAAGGGCAGCAGGGTGCCCTCCTCCCTTGTTTGCTGCCTGGGCGGCCACCGGGTTTTGAAACCCATGCACCCTACTAAGTTTCTAGGGTGCAATTCGTGGACCCTTCCCTTTCCCATCCCAGCAGGTGGTCAAGGGCCCGCTGGCCTCCAAAGTGCCAGAAGCAGGGCTGGGCCAGCCGGCCAGAGTTCAGGGTTCTGGCCCTTGGACTTGCAGCGGACACTCGGCTGCTTGGGAAAACCGCGCGGCTCTGACCTTTCAGCAAAGGGGTGGAGCGGTCAAGGCCTTGAGCCCAAAGGCGAGGCCTTTCTGCGACCGCCAGGTTGTGCCAACAGAGGGCGGACTACGTGGTTCCCTGCTCCACGCAGTCCCAGTTCCCTGACCTGTGGTCCGCACCCCTCCGCCGCGCCCACTGGATGCCGACCCTTGGGGACCCAGGAGCGCACGCAGTGGGCGTTCCCAGCCGCCACGGCGACCCCCGAGAGGACAACGGGGAAGCCCTCCCCCACCCCCGCCAGGAGCCGACCCCCGCCCCGCGCCGCCCCGCCCCTGCCATGCTCCCGGTGCCTTCCCAGCCGCAGTGGGGATCCCCGGAGCACAACTGGGACCGCCCCCCATCCCCGCCACGACCCGATTCCCGACCCGCGCCGCCCGGCTTCGCCCCGCCCCGGGCGCGCTCCCGGTGCGCTGCCCACCTTCACCACGGGCTCCCGGTGAGCCCCGCCCCCACGCCCGGTTCCAGGAGAGCCTCTGGGACCTCGCTCCCGCCGCCCGGTGAAACGGGAGGACAATCCATCCAGCCCACAGAGGCAATCCAAGCTGTCTAGAATTCAGGGATCAAACGAGGGCTACGGAAAGGAAAGACGACCTGACCTAGGAGGGCCATGATATTCTATAGAACCGGACAAAGTTGGTTTCCAAGGAAACTTGATTCCTTGGAACCCGGAAAGCTGGTTCTTTTCATATGCAATTCCAAACCATGAGCTCCTTCCCAAAGCCTGCCTGGCCGCCAGCCCCACCCCCCACTCCCCAGAAAAAACGGCTCAAAGAAATCTTTTCCATCTCAGGCGGAAAACTGGAAGATGTCTTGTCTTGTCTGTCTGGATTGATGTCTGTGTCAGTGTGAGCCTTGTGATTTTTGATAATAGTGCTCAAGTTCTGAGTTCTTATTTCAATGGTCTCAAGACAAGGCAGCCCTTGCAAACCCAACTGCTTCCAATACAAGAAAACTTTGACCTCAGGGAATGTCAGAGTCCCGTGAACTGGGAACTAGTCAATATGAAATATCTAGTAGTTTTGTTTTTGCTCCTCTACTGTAGACATGTCTAAGAGTCATCAACATGAAGCACAAAATGTTCATAGTGCCTCGGTTTGTTCTAAGGTAAAAATTGCTATATCGTTCTATCTGTCACAAGCTTGTCAACAAGAAAGTACCTCGAAAGAACAGGAACAAAACGAAAAATTAAATGTGATATGAGCTTTTAGATAAACTATGAACACTAATTACACTCGAAAATATCTGCCTATGAGAGTCTTGATTGAAGGCAGAGGAGAAGGGGACGACAGAGGCTAAGATGGTTGGATGGCATCACTGATTCGATGGACATGAGTTTGAGCAAGCCCCTGGAGTTGGTGATGGACACGGAAGCCCAGCGTCCTGCAGGCCACGGGGTCCCAAAGAGTCAGACACGACTGAGCCACTGAACTGAACTGAACATACAATCGTTTCTCCAGGTGTTTTGGTTACCCGAGTTTCTATCCTGTGCTAAACTAAGTGACGACAGTGTACTGAAGAGCTGGGTCATTTCCAAATAAATTAAAGTTCTGAAACATTCACGCCTTGAAAGGACCTCCCTTTTACACAGAAACAAAAGAGATTTTTGACTATCCAATAAGAGTGTCTGGCACCATCCTGACATGTGAAACGTAAGAAAGCAATTTTTTTTTGTTTTGTTTGGTTCTGATCTTGGGTGTGTGTGTGTGTGTGTGTGTGTGTGTGTGTGTGTGTGCGTGCGTGCGGGGGAGGGGAGGGGCGCTACTATCACTGATAGGTATGTTCACCAATCTGTCGAATGCCAATATAAAAGTCAGTTCTTGGTTGCTGAAGGGAACTGTATGACTTGGTATTAAAAGAAGGTATGTGGCATGAAATCGCATTTTCTGAAGGAAAACGACGTCGTTCTTTCTTCCAGGTGGCAGTTTCAGGATGGGAGAAGCAAAGGAATGGGTACAGAATGGGATCAGGAGGTTGTAGGGAACGTGGACCCCCAGAAAAGAGTGTTGTGCCTAGCACAAGGTTTCTTGAGAGGTTGAACTGCCTTTGCTAATGGATTTTAAGTTTCTTTACCTCT
>NW_027223718.1:412360-465919 GCF_029378745.1 Bos indicus
TCCAGTGGAGCTATTCCAGATCCTGAAAGATGATGCTGTGGAAAGTGCTGCACTCAATATGCAATATGCAATATGCACTCAATATGCAATATGCCGGCTCACGGCAGTAGGGGAATCTGGCCTCGAGACGTGTTGAAGAAGGTCTCTCGAGGTCTTTCTCGGGTTGAGGCAGGACACCCTGGGGTCCCTCGACTTGTGCAGGTGACCTCAGGGGGCTTCTCATGGTGGCTCTGAGAAGTCAGGGAAACTGGAGGTGGGAGGGGCCTCTCGGCACTCCACTGGGTTTGGTGCATTGGAAGAGGGCCTCATCTCCAGTTGAGGCAGGAACCTCAGGGTTCCTCTGACTTCAGACTCCGATCGCAAGGTCCCTGCAGACTTGGGACAGGAGAGTCAGGCCTCGTCTTGGGTTGAGGCATGGAACTCCGCTTGCCTCTCGAGGTGTTCCCGGGGAGACAGGCCACTTGTCGAGCGGTATTTGGAACCTGGGGGTCTTTTCCCGACGATGCACGGGCGAGTCACTGCCCCTTCGTGTTGACTTCATTCACAGGGTGAGTTCGAAGAGGTGTCCGGGCATCGGGTTCTTATCAAGAGGGGACCGGGAAATCGGGGTCCTTCGGAATGTGGAACCACCCACGAGGCCACGTCTGGAATGTCGTCGTGAGACCGGCCTCATCCTGAGGTGCGACCGGAAGGTCGGGAACCCTTCCAGACAAAGCAGGGGAGTCGACCCTCCTGTCCAGATCAGGAGGGTAGAAGAGGCTCAGAGGAAGTGGTGCGGGAAAACCTCGGTGTTCCTCTTGAGGGAGACCGGGATGTCGGGGCACTTTGTGGGTCGCATCAAGGGTGCCAAGTACCGTTTCGACCTCCAATACCTAACGTGGGACTTCTCCTGAGACACTGTAGCGGGAAAGGGCTTCATCTTGCGATGACGGGGGAACCACGTGGATTTTCTCGAGTTGCAGCGGGATTCTCGAGTTACGACGGGGAATTCAGGATGCCTCTTGTGTTGGCCCAGGGAAGTCCAATCTTCCATTCGAGTTGCGAAGGAAAGCTGGGGATTGCTCTCGAGTGACTGCAGGGCCAATAGACCTCATCTAGGCTTGTGTCCAGAAGCCAATGTTCCTCTCCAGGGGCGAAAGGGATCTCGGGTTGCATTCCAGACGCACCCGGGGAGACAGGCATCCATCTCGAGTGGAAGCAAAGAACTCCGCTCTGCTCTCGAGTCGCGACGGGTATCTCTTGGAGCTCACTGGGTGGACTAAAGGGAGTCAAGCCTCCTGAGGCGTTTGGAGAGAGGTCGAGAGACTGGTCTCTAGGCCATACAGGAGACGAAGGCCCTCAAGTCGCGATGACGGGGGAGGCTCGGGGTTGTTCTCGAGCGGCGGCCCCAGTGTGCGGTTTCTCGCGAGGTACGACGGCGAGGTCAGTGAGCCTCTCGTGGGGCGGCAAGGAAGTCGGGTCTCCATGCGAATGGCGAGGGGGAGCGCGTCTTTACTCTCAAGTCATAGTAGGGGAATCTGGCCTCGAGACGTGTTGAAGAAGGTCTCTCGAGGTCTTTCTCGGGTTGAGGCAGGACACCCTGGGGTCCCTCGACTTGTGCAGGTGACCTCAGGGGGCTTCTCATGGTGGCTCTGAGAAGTCAGGGAAACTGGAGGTGGGAGGGGCCCTCTCGGCACTCCACTGGGTTTGGTGCATTGGAAGAGGGCCTCATCTCCAGTTGAGGCAGGAACCTCAGGGTTCCTCTGACTTCAGACTCCGATCGCAAGGTCCCTGCAGACTTGGGACAGGAGAGTCAGGCCTCGTCTTGGGTTGAGGCATGGAACTCCGCTTGCCTCTCGAGGTGTTCCCGGGGAGACAGGCCACTTGTCGAGCGGTATTTGGAACCTGGGGGTCTTTTCCCGACGATGCACGGGCGAGTCACTGCCCCTTCGTGTTGACTTCATTCACAGGGTGGAGTTCGAAGAGGTGTCCGGGCATCGGGTTCTTATCAAGAGGGGACCGGGAAATCGGGGTCCTTCGGAATGTGGAACCACCCACGAGGCCACGTCTGGAATGTCGTCGTGAGACCGGCCTCATCCTGAGGTGCGACCGGAAGGTCGGGAACCCCTTCCAGACAAAGCAGGGGAGTCGACCCTCCTGTCCAGATCAGGAGGGTAGAAGAGGCTCCGAGGAAGTGTTGCCGGAAAACTTCGGTGTTCCTCTCGAGGGAGACCGGGATGTCGGGGGCACTTTGTGGGTCGCATCAAGGGTGACAAGTACCGTTTCGACCTCCAATTCCTAAAGTGGGACTTCTCCTGAGACGCTGTAGCGGCACAGGGCTACATCTTGCGATGACGGGGGAACCACGTGGTTTTTCTCGAGGTGTAGCAGGATTCTCGAATTACGACGGGGAATTCAGGATGCCTCTTGTGTAGGCCCAGGGAAGTCCAATCTTCCATTCGAGTTGCGAAGGAAAGCTGGGGATTTCTCTCGAGTGACTGCAGGGCCAATAGACCTCATCTAGGCTTGTGTCCAGAAGCCAGTGTTCCTCTCCAGGGGCGACAGGGATCTCGGGGTTGCATTCCAGACACACCCGGGGAGACAGGCCTCCATCTCGAGTGGAAGCAAAGAACCCCGCTCTGCTCTCGAGTCGCGACGGGTATCTCTTGGAGCTCACTGGGTGGACTAAAGCGAGTCAAGCCTCCTGAGGCGTTTGGAGAGAGGTCGCGAGATTGGTCTCTAGGCCATGCAGGAGACGAAGGCCCTCATCTCGCGATGCCGGGGGAGTCTTGGGGTTGTTCTCGAGCGGCGGCCCCAGTGTGCGCTTTCTCACGAGGTACGACGGCGAGGTCAGTGAGCCTCTCGTGGGGCGCCAGGGAAGTCGGGTCTCCATGCGAGTGGCGAGGGCGAGCGCCTCATTGCTCTCGAGCCATGGTAGGGTGCCGGGGACCAGCCCCGGCTGATCCAGGGTATTCGAAGGAGAGACGGCGTAGGCGAAGATCAGGAAACCACTGCTTAATTAAATGTTAATTAAGGATATAAAGAGTAATAGAATGAGGATAGCTCAGTGAGGAAATTCAGTGGAGAAAAGAGGCTGAATAATTCAGCCAGAAGGTAAGAGAAAGAACGACATGGTGAGACCAAGTTTCGGTGAACAAGGCCCGCACTTTATTTTTCAAAGTAGTTTTTATACCTTAAGTTATGCATAGAGGATAATGGGGGAAGGGGTCGAGTCTTGCAGCAAACCAGGCTTTCTTCCTGCAAACTTATCATATGCAAAAGCTTAGGTGATTTGCATCATCTTCTGGCCCGGAGGCCTGTTAACATTTTAAGACCTTTTCTTCAGAAAACTTATTTTTCTCTAAAGGTGGTTGGTCAGGAGCCACCCTCCAAAAAAGCATTAGATAAAGTTGCATTCCTACAGAGCAAAGGTGTGGTGGGCTATAACAAGAAAAAGAATTAACTCAAGGGTCCCAGGTTACAAACATTAAAGCTACTACTTACACCAATTATATTAATCAATACACTGCCAGGGACACAGCAGGTAAGGGATATGGAAACTTAGCAGCAAACAATGGCCCCAACAAGTGAAAAACCATTCACCAATACAATTTCTAATCAATCTTGTAACTACTCAAAAGAATCTGTGTTTAGACAGTTTAGAACATCTCCTGCCTCTCACAGTTGGGAGGCTCTGAACGATCCCATGTGGCCGGAAAAACCTATTCAGGCAGGCTAGAGGATTTCCAAAGGAGTTTGTAGGTTAAACACTGTCACACCCAGGAATTATTAACTGGAACTGTAAGCTAACTCTTTTTTCAGAGAGAGGTAGTGGGGGAGAGCCCCCCGTAAAGTCAGAGGTTTAGGTGAAAGCACAAGCAGAAAGTAGGCAGACTCTGGTTTTGGGGGTATATGCTCGAGAATTTCCAGGGGGACTCCTGAAGCTCGATCCCCGCCTTTGCGTATGCCGAGCCTCCTTCCTCATGACCTTTGTCATGGGCGGAGTTCCTCACTGGCTCCCAGCAGTGATAGAATTCCAGTGGAGCTATTCCAGATCCTGAAAGATGATGCTGTGGAAAGTGCTGCACTCAATATGCAATATGCAATATGCACTCAATATGCAATATGCCGGCTCACGGCAGTAGGGGAATCTGGCCTCGAGACGTGTTGAAGAAGGTCTCTCGAGGTCTTTCTCGGGTTGAGGCAGGACACCCTGGGGTCCCTCGACTTGTGCAGGTGACCTCAGGGGGCTTCTCATGGTGGCTCTGAGAAGTCAGGGAAACTGGAGGTGGGAGGGGCCTCTCGGCACTCCACTGGGTTTGGTGCATTGGAAGAGGGCCTCATCTCCAGTTGAGGCAGGAACCTCAGGGTTCCTCTGACTTCAGACTCGATCGCAAGGTCCCTGCAGACTTGGGACAGGAGAGTCAGGCCTCGTCTTGGGTTGAGGCATGGAACTCCGCTTGCCTCTCGAGGTGTTCCCGGGGAGACAGGCCACTTGTCGAGCTGTATTTGGAACCTGGGGGTCTTTTCCCGACGATGCACGGGCGAGTCACTGCCCCTCTCGTGTTGACTTCATTCACAGGGTGGAGTTCGAAGAGGTGTCCGGGCATCGGGTTCTTATCAAGAGGGGACCGGGAAATCGGGGTCCTTCGGAATGTGGAACCACCCACGAGGCCACGTCTGGAATGTCGTCGTGAGACCGGCCTCATCCTGAGGTGCGACCGGAAGGTCGGGAACCCCTTCCAGACAAAGCAGGGGAGTCGACCCTCCTGTCCAGATCAGGAGGGTAGAAGGGGCTCAGAGGAAGTGGTGCGGGAAAACCTCGGTGTTCCTCTTGAGGGAGACCGGGATGTCGGGGCACTTTGTGGGTCGCATCAAGGGTGCCAAGTACCGTTTCGACCTCCAATACCTAACGTGGGACTTCTCCTGAGACACTGTAGCGGGAAAGGGCTTCATCTTGCGATGACGGGGGAACCACGTGGATTTTCTCGAGTTGCAGCGGGATTCTCGAGTTACGACGGGGAATTCAGGATGCCTCTTGTGTTGGCCCAGGGAAGTCCAATCTTCCATTCGAGTTGCGAAGGAAAGCTGGGGATTGCTCTCGAGTGACTGCAGGGCCAATAGACCTCATCTAGGCTTGTGTCCAGAAGCCAATGTTCCTCTCCAGGGGCGAAAGGGATCTCGGGGTTGCATTCCAGACGCACCCGGGGAGACAGGCATCCATCTCGAGTGGAAGCAAAGAACCCCGCTCTGCTCTCGAGTCGCGACGGGTATCTCTTGGAGCTCACTGGGTGGACTAAAGGGAGTCAAGCCTCCTGAGGCGTTTGGAGAGAGGTCGAGAGACTGGTCTCTAGGCCATACAGGAGACGAAGGCCCTCAAGTCGCGATGACGGGGGAGGCTCGGGGTTGTTCTCGAGCGGCGGCCCCAGTGTGCGGTTTCTCGCGAGGTACGACGGCGAGGTCAGTGAGCCTCTCGTGGGGCGGCAAGGAAGTCGGGTCTCCATGCGAATGGCGAGGGGGAGCGCGTCTTTACTCTCAAGTCATAGTAGGGGAATCTGGCCTCGAGACGTGTTGAAGAAGGTCTCTCGAGGTCTTTCTCGGGTTGAGGCAGGACACCCTGGGGTCCCTCGACTTGTGCAGGTGACCTCAGGGGGCTTCTCATGGTGGCTCTGAGAAGTCAGGGAAACTGGAGGTGGGAGGGGCCTCTCGGCACTCCACTGGGTTTGGTGCATTGGAAGAGGGCCTCATCTCCAGTTGAGGCAGGAACCTCAGGGTTCCTCTGACTTCAGACTCCGATCGCAAGGTCCCTGCAGACTTGGGACAGGAGAGTCAGGCCTCGTCTTGGGTTGAGGCATGGAACTCCGCTTGCCTCTCGAGGTGTTCCCGGGGAGACAGGCCACTTGTCGAGCGGTATTTGGAACCTGGGGGTCTTTTCCCGACGATGCACGGGCGAGTCACTGCCCCTTCGTGTTGACTTCATTCACAGGGTGGAGTTCGAAGAGGTGTCCGGGCATCGGGTTCTTATCAAGAGGGGACCGGGAAATCGGGGTCCTTCGGAATGTGGAACCACCCACGAGGCCACGTCTGGAATGTCGTCGTGAGACCGGCCTCATCCTGAGGTGCGACCGGAAGGTCGGGAACCCCTTCCAGACAAAGCAGGGGAGTCGACCCTCCTGTCCAGATCAGGAGGGTAGAAGAGGCTCCGAGGAAGTGTTGCCGGAAAACTTCGGTGTTCCTCTCGAGGGAGACCGGGATGTCGGGGCACTTTGTGGGTCGCATCAAGGGTGACAAGTACCGTTTCGACCTCCAATTCCTAAAGTGGGACTTCTCCTGAGACGCTGTAGCGGCACAGGGCTACATCTTGCGATGACGGGGGAACCACGTGGTTTTTCTCGAGGTGTAGCAGGATTCTCGAATTACGACGGGGAATTCAGGATGCCTCTTGTGTAGGCCCAGGGAAGTCCAATCTTCCATTCGAGTTGCGAAGGAAAGCTGGGGATTTCTCTCGAGTGACTGCAGGGCCAATAGACCTCATCTAGGCTTGTGTCCAGAAGCCAGTGTTCCTCTCCAGGGGCGACAGGGATCTCGGGGTTGCATTCCAGACACACCCGGGGAGACAGGCCTCCATCTCGAGTGGAAGCAAAGAACCCCGCTCTGCTCTCGAGTCGCGACGGGTATCTCTTGGAGCTCACTGGGTGGACTAAAGCGAGTCAAGCCTCCTGAGGCGTTTGGAGAGAGGTCGCGAGATTGGTCTCTAGGCCATGCAGGAGACGAAGGCCCTCATCTCGCGATGCCGGGGGAGTCTTGGGGTTGTTCTCGAGCGGCGGCCCCAGTGTGCGCTTTCTCACGAGGTACGACGGCGAGGTCAGTGAGCCTCTCGTGGGGCGCCAGGGAAGTCGGGTCTCCATGCGAGTGGCGAGGGCGAGCGCTCATTGCTCTCGAGCCATGGTAGGGTGCCGGGGACCAGCCCCGGCTGATCCAGGGTATTCGAAGGAGAGACGGCGTAGGCGAAGATCAGGAAACCACTGCTTAATTAAATGTTAATTAAGGATATAAAGAGTAATAGAATGAGGATAGCTCAGTGAGGAAATTCAGTGGAGAAAAGAGGCTGAATAATTCAGCCAGAAGGTAAGAGAAAGAACGACATGGTGAGACCAAGTTTCGGTGAACAAGGCCCGCACTTTATTTTTCAAAGTAGTTTTTATACCTTAAGTTATGCATAGAGGATAATGGGGGAAGGGGTCGAGTCTTGCAGCAAACCAGGCTTTCTTCCTGCAAACTTATCATATGCAAAAGCTTAGGTGATTTGCATCATCTTCTGGCCCGGAGGCCTGTTAACATTTTAAGACCTTTTCTTCAGAAAACTTATTTTTCTCTAAAGGTGGTTGGTCAGGAGCCACCCTCCAAAAAAGCATTAGATAAAGTTGCATTCCTACAGAGCAAAGGTGTGGTGGGCTATAACAAGAAAAAGAATTAACTCAAGGGTCCCAGGTTACAAACATTAAAGCTACTACTTACACCAATTATATTAATCAATACACTGCCAGGGACACAGCAGGTAAGGGATATGGAAACTTAGCAGCAAACAATGGCCCAACAAGTGAAAAACCATTCACCAATACAATTTCTAATCAATCTTGTAACTACTCAAAAGAATCTGTGTTTAGACAGTTTAGAACATCTCCTGCCTCTCACAGTTGGGAGGCTCTGAACGATCCCATGTGGCCGGAAAAACCTATTCAGGCAGGCTAGAGGATTTCCAAAGGAGTTTGTAGGTTAAACACTGTCACACCCAGGAATTATTAACTGGAACTGTAAGCTAACTCTTTTTTCAGAGAGAGGTAGTGGGGGAGAGCCCCCCGTAAAGTCAGAGGTTTAGGTGAAAGCACAAGCAGAAAGTAGGCAGACTCTGGTTTTGGGGGTATATGCTCGAGAATTTCCAGGGGGACTCCTGAAGCTCGATCCCGCCTTTGCGTATGCCGAGCCTCCTTCCTCATGACCTTTGTCATGGGCGGAGTTCCTCACTGGCTCCCAGCAGTGATAGAATTCCAGTGGAGCTATTCCAGATCCTGAAAGATGATGCTGTGGAAAGTGCTGCACTCAATATGCAATATGCAATATGCACTCAATATGCAATATGCCGGCTCACGGCAGTAGGGGAATCTGGCCTCGAGACGTGTTGAAGAAGGTCTCTCGAGGTCTTTCTCGGGTTGAGGCAGGAAACCCTGGGTTCCCTCGACTTGTGCAGGTGACCTCAGGGGGCTTCTCATGGTGGCTCTGAGAAGTCAGGGAAACTGGAGGTGGGAGGGGCCTCTCGGGACTCCACTGGGTTTGGTGCATTGGAAGAGGGCCTCATCTCCAGTTGAGGCAGGAACCTCAGGGTTCCTCTGATTTCAGACTCCGATCGCAGGGTCCCTGCAGACTGGGGACAGGAGAGTCAGGCCTCGTCTTGGGTTGAGGCATGGAACTCCGCTTGCCTCTCGAGATGTCCCCGGGGAGAGAGGCCGCTTGTCGAGCTGTATTTGGAACCTGGGGTTTTTTCCGAACGATGCACGGAAAAACTGCCCCTTCGTGTTGACTTCATTCACAGGGTGGAGTTCGGAGAGGTGTCCGGGCATCGGGTTCTTATCAAGAGGGGACCGGGAAATCGGGGTCCTACGGAATGTGGAACCACCCACGAGGCCACGTCTGGAATGTCTTCGTGAGACCGGCCTCATCCTGAGGTGCGACCGGAAGGTCGGGAACCCCTTCCAGACAAAGCAGGGGAGTCGACCCTCCTGTCCAGATCAGGAGGGGAGAAAGGGCTCAGAGGAGGGGGTGCCGGAAAACCTCAGGTGTTCCTCTCGAGGGAGACCGGGATTTCGGGGAACTTTGTGGGTCGCATCAAGGGTGCCAAGTGCCCTTTCGACCTCCAATTCCTAACGTGGGACTTCTCCTGAGGCGCTGTAGCGGGAAAGGGCTTCATCTTGCGATGACGGGGGAGCCACGTGGTTTTTCTCGAGTTACGGCGGGATTCTCGAGTTACGACGGGGAATTCAGGATGCCTCTTGTGTTGGCCCAGGCAAGTCCAATCTTCCATTCGAGTTGCGAAGGAAAGCTGGGGATTGCTCTCGAGTGACTGCAGGGCCAATAGACCTCATCTAGGCTTGTGTCCAGAAGCCAATGTTCCTCTCCAGGGGCGACAGGGATCTCGGGGTTGCATTCCAGACGCACCCGGGGAGACAGGCATTCATCTCGAGTGGAAGCAAAGAACCCCGCTCTGCTCTCGAGTCGCGACGGGTATCTCTTGGAGCTCACTGGGTGGACTCAAGGGAGTCAAGCCTCCTGAGGCGTTTGGAGAGAGGTCGCGAGATTGGTCTCTAGGCCATGCAGGAGACGAAGGCCCTCATCTCTCGATGACGGGGGAATCTCGGGGTTGTTCTCGAGCGGCGGCCCCAGTGTGCGGTTTCTCACGAGGTACGAAGGCGAGGTCAGTGAGCCTCTCGTGGGGCGCCAGGGAAGTCGGGTCTCCATGCGAGTGGCGAGGGGGAGCGCGTCATTGCTCCCGAGCCATGGTAGGGGAATCTGGCCTCGAGACGTGTTGAAGAAGGTCTCTCGAGGTCTTTCTCGGGTTGAGGCAGGAAACCCTGGGTTCCCTCGACTTGTGCAGGTGACCTCAGGGGGCTTCTCATGGTGGCTCTGAGAAGCCAGGGAAACTGGAGGTGGGAGGGGCCTCTCGGGACTCCACTGGGTTTGGTGCATTGGAAGAGGGCCTCATCTCCAGTTGAGGCAGGAACCGCAGGGTACCTCTGATTTCAGACTCCGATCGCAGGGTCCCTGCAGACTGGGGACAGGAGAGTCAGGCCTCGTCTTGGGTCGAGGCATGGAACTCCGCTTGCCTCTCGAGATGTCCCCGGGGAGAGAGGCCGCTTGTCGAGCTGTATTTGGAACCTGGGGTTTTTTCCGAACGATGCACGGAAAAACTGCCCCTTCGTGTTGACTTCATTCACAGGGTGGAGTTCGGAGAGGTGTCCGGGCATCGGGTTCTTATCAAGAGGGGACCGGGAAATCGGGGTCCTACGGAATGTGGAACCACCCACGAGGCCACGTCTGGAATGTCTTCGTGAGACCGGCCTCATCCTGAGGTGCGACCGGAAGGTCGGGAACCCCTTCCAGACAAAGCAGGGGAGTCGACCCTCCTGTCCAGATCAGGAGGGTAGAAGGGGCTCAGAGGAGGGGTGCCGGAAAACCTCGGTGTTCCTCTCGAGGGAGACCGGGATTTCGGGGAACTTTGTGGGTCGCATCAAGGGTGCCAAGTGCCCGTTTCGACCTCCAATTCCTAACGTGGGACTTCTCCTGAGACGCTGTAGCGGGAAAGGGCTTCATCTTGCGATGACGGGGGAGCCACGTGGTTTTTCTCGAGTTACGGCGGGATTCTCGAGTTACGACGGGGAATTCAGGATGCCTCTTGTGTTGGCCCAGGCAAGTCCAATCTTCCATTCGAGTTGCGAAGGAAAGCTGGGGATTGCTCTCGAGTGACTGCAGGGCCAATAGACCTCATCTAGGCTTGTGTCCAGAAGCCAATGTTCCTCTCCAGGGGCGACAGGGATCTCGGGGTTGCATTCCAGACGCACCCGGGGAGACAGGCATTCATCTCGAGTGGAAGCAAAGAACCCCGCTCTGCTCTCGAGTCGCGACGGGTATCTCTTGGAGCTCACTGGGTGGACTCAAGGGAGTCAAGCCTCCTGAGGCGTTTGGAGAGAGGTCGCGAGATTGGTCTCTAGGCCATGCAGGAGACGAAGGCCCTCATCTCTCGATGACGGGGGAATCTCGGGGTTGTTCTCGAGCGGCGGCCCCAGTGTGCGGTTTCTCACGAGGTACGACGGCGAGGTCAGTGAGCCTCTCGTGGGGCGCCAGGGAAGTCGGGTCTCCATGCGAGTGGCGAGGGGGAGCGCGTCATTGCTCCCGAGCCATGGTAGGGGAATCTGGCCTCGAGACGTGTTGAAGAAGGTCTCTCGAGGTCTTTCTCGGGTTGAGGCAGGAAACCCTGGGTTCCCTCGACTTGTGCAGGTGACCTCAGGGGGCTTCTCATGGTGGCTCTGAGAAGCCAGGGAAACTGGAGGTGGGAGGGGCCTCTCGGGACTCCACTGGGTTTGGTGCATTGGAAGAGGGCCTCATCTCCAGTTGAGGCAGGAACCGCAGGGTACCTCTGATTTCAGACTCCGATCGCAGGGTCCCTGCAGACTGGGGACAGGAGAGTCAGGCCTCGTCTTGGGTTGAGGCATGGAACTCCGCTTGCCTCTCGAGATGTCCCCGGGGAGAGAGGCCGCTTGTCGAGCTGTATTTGGAACCTGGGGTTTTTTCCGAACGATGCACGGAAAAACTGCCCCTTCGTGTTGACTTCATTCACAGGGTGGAGTTCGGAGAGGTGTCCGGGCATCGGGTTCTTATCAAGAGGGGACCGGGAAATCGGGGTCCTACGGAATGTGGAACCACCCACGAGGCCACGTCTGGAATGTCTTCGTGAGACCGGCCTCATCCTGAGGTGCGACCGGAAGGTCGGGAACCCCTTCCAGACAAAGCAGGGGAGTCGACCCTCCTGTCCAGATCAGGAGGGGAGAAAGGGCTCAGAGGAGGGGGTGCCGGAAAACCTCGGTGTTCCTCTCGAGGGAGACCGGGATTTCGGGGAACTTTGTGGGTCGCATCAAGGGTGCCAAGTGCCCTTTCGACCTCCAATTCCTAACGTGGGACTTCTCCTGAGACGCTGTAGCGGGAAAGGGCTTCATCTTGCGATGACGGGGGAGCCACGTGGTTTTTCTCGAGTTACGGCGGGATTCTCGAGTTACGACGGGGAATTCAGGATGCCTCTTGTGTTGGCCCAGGCAAGTCCAATCTTCCATTCGAGTTGCGAAGGAAAGCTGGGGATTGCTCTCGAGTGACTGCAGGGCCAATAGACCTCATCTAGGCTTGTGTCCAGAAGCCAATGTTCCTCTCCAGGGGCGACAGGGATCTCGGGGTTGCATTCCAGACGCACCCGGGGAGACAGGCATTCATCTCGAGTGGAAGCAAAGAACCCCGCTCTGCTCTCGAGTCGCGACGGGTATCTCTTGGAGCTCACTGGGTGGACTCAAGGGAGTCAAGCCTCCTGAGGCGTTTGGAGAGAGGTCGCGAGATTGGTCTCTAGGCCATGCAGGAGACGAAGGCCCTCATCTCTCGATGACGGGGGAATCTCGGGGTTGTTCTCGAGCGGCGGCCCCAGTGTGCGGTTTCTCACGAGGTACGACGGCGAGGTCAGTGAGCCTCTCGTGGGGCGCCAGGGAAGTCGGGTCTCCATGCGAGTGGCGAGGGGGAGCGCGTCATTGCTCTCGAGTCATGGTAGGGGAATCTGGCCTCGAGACGTGTTGAAGAAGGTCTCTCGAGGTCTTTCTCGGGTTGAGGCAGGAAACCCTGGGTTCCCTCGACTTGTGCAGGTGACCTCAGGGGGCTTCTCATGGTGGCTCTGAGAAGTCAGGGAAACTGGAGGTGGGAGGGGCCTCTCGGGACTCCACTGGGTTTGGTGCATTGGAAGAGGGCCTCATCTCCAGTTGAGGCAGGAACCTCAGGGTTCCTCTGATTTCAGACTCCGATTGCAGGGTCCCTGCAGACTGGGGACAGGAGAGTCAGGCCTCGTCTTGGGTTGAGGCATGGAACTCCGCTTGCCTCTCGAGGTGTCCCCGGGGAGAGAGGCCACTTGTCGAGCTGTATTTGGAACCTGGGGTTTTTTCCGACGATGCACGGGCGAGTCACTGCCCCTTCGTGTTGACTTCATTCACAGGGTGGAGTTCGGAGAGGTGTCCGGGCATCGGGTTCTTATCAAGAGGGGACCGGGAAATCGGGGTCCTTCGGAATGTGGAACCACCCACGAGGCCACGTCTGGAATGTCGTCGTGAGACCGGCCTCATCCTGAGGTGCGACCGGAAGGTCGGGAACCCCTTCCAGACAAAGCAGGGGAGTCGACCCTCCTGTCCAGATCAGGAGGGTAGAAGGGCTCAGAGGAAGTGGTGCCGGAAAACCTCGGTGTTCCTCTCGAGGGAGACCGGGATGTCGGGGAACTTTGTGGGTCGCATCAAGGGTGCCAAGTACCGTTTCGACCTCCAATTCCTAACGTGGGACTTCTCCTGAGACGCTGTAGCGGGAAAGGGCTTCATCTTGCGATGACGGGGGAAACCACGTGGTTTTTCTCGAGTTACGGCGGGATTCTCGAGTTACGACGGGGAATTCAGGATGCCTCTTGTGTTGGCCCAGGGAAGTCCAATCTTCCATTCGAGTTGCGAAGGAAAGCTGGGGATTGCTCTCGAGTGACTGCAGGGCCAATAGACCTCATCTAGGCTTGTGTCCAGAAGCCAGTGTTCCTCTCCAGGGGCGACAGGGATCTCGGGGTTGCATTCCAGACGCACCCGGGGAGACAGGCATTCATCTCGAGTGGAAGCAAAGAACCCCGCTCTGCTCTCGAGTCGCGACGGGTATCTCTTGGAGCTCACTGGGTGGACTAAAGGGAGTCAAGCCTCCTGAGGCGTTTGGAGAGAGGTCGCGAGATTGGTCTCTAGGCCATGCAGGAGACGAAGGCCCTCATCTCGCGATGACGGGGGAGTCTTGGGGTTGTTCTCGAGCGGCGGCCCCAGTGTGCGCTTTCTCACGAGGTACGACGGCGAGGTCAGTGAGCCTCTCGTGGGGCGCCAGGGAAGTCGGGTCTCCATGCGAGTGGCGAGGGGCAGCGCGTCATTGCTCTCGAGCCATGGTAGGGTGCCGGGGACCAGCCCCGGCTGATCCAGGGTATTCGAAGGAGAGACGGCGTAGGCGAAGATCAGGAAACCACTGCTTAATTAAATGTTAATTAAGGATATAAAGAGTAATAGAATGAGGATAGCTCAGTGAGGAAATTCAGTGGAGAAAAGAGGCTGAATAATTCAGCCAGAAGGTAAGAGAAAGAACGACATGGTGAGACCAAGTTTCGGTGAACAAGGCCCGCACTTTATTTTTCAAAGTAGTTTTTATACCTTAAGTTATGCATAGAGGATAATGGGGGAAGGGGTCGAGTCTTGCAGCAAACCAGGCTTTCTTCCTGCAAACTTATCATATGCAAAAGCTTAGGTGATTTGCATCATCTTCTGGCCCGGAGGCCTGTTAACATTTTAAGACCTTTTCTTCAGAAAACTTATTTTTCTCTAAAGGTGGTTGGTCAGGAGCCACCCTCCAAAAAAGCATTAGATAAAGTTGCATTCCTACAGAGCAAAGGTGTGGTGGGCTATAACAAGAAAAAGAATTAACTCAAGGGTCCCAGGTTACAAACATTAAAGCTACTACTTACACCAATTATATTAATCAATACACTGCCAGGGACACAGCAGGTAAGGGATATGGAAACTTAGCAGCAAACAATGGCCCAACAAGTGAAAAACCATTCACCAATACAATTTCTAATCAATCTTGTAACTACTCAAAAGAATCTGTGTTTAGACAGTTTAGAACATCTCCTGCCTCTCACAGTTGGGAGGCTCTGAACGATCCCATGTGGCCGGAAAAACCTATTCAGGCAGGCTAGAGGATTTCCAAAGGAGTTTGTAGGTTAAACACTGTCACACCCAGGAATTATTAACTGGAACTGTAAGCTAACTCTTTTTTCAGAGAGAGGTAGTGGGGGAGAGCCCCCCGTAAAGTCAGAGGTTTAGGTGAAAGCACAAGCAGAAAGTAGGCAGACTCTGGTTTTGGGGGTATATGCTCGAGAATTTCCAGGGGGACTCCTGAAGCTCGATCCCGCCTTTGCGTATGCCGAGCCTCCTTCCTCATGACCTTTGTCATGGGCGGAGTTCCTCACTGGCTCCCAGCAGTGATAGAATTCCAGTGGAGCTATTCCAGATCCTGAAAGATGATGCTGTGGAAAGTGCTGCACTCAATATGCAATATGCAATATGCACTCAATATGCAATATGCCGGCTCACGGCAGTAGGGGAATCTGGCCTCGAGACGTGTTGAAGAAGGTCTCTCGAGGTCTTTCTCGGGTTGAGGCAGGACACCCTGGGGTCCCTCGACTTGTGCAGGTGACCTCAGGGGGCTTCTCATGGTGGCTCTGAGAAGTCAGGGAAACTGGAGGTGGGAGGGGCCTCTCGGCACTCCACTGGGTTTGGTGCATTGGAAGAGGGCCTCATCTCCAGTTGAGGCAGGAACCTCAGGGTTCCTCTGACTTCAGACTCCGATCGCAAGGTCCCTGCAGACTTGGGACAGGAGAGTCAGGCCTCGTCTTGGGTTGAGGCATGGAACTCCGCTTGCCTCTCGAGGTGTTCCCGGGGAGACAGGCCACTTGTCGAGCGGTATTTGGAACCTGGGGGTCTTTTCCCGACGATGCACGGGCGAGTCACTGCCCCTTCGTGTTGACTTCATTCACAGGGTGGAGTTCGAAGAGGTGTCCGGGCATCGGGTTCTTATCAAGAGGGGACCGGGAAATCGGGGTCCTTCGGAATGTGGAACCACCCACGAGGCCACGTCTGGAATGTCGTCGTGAGACCGGCCTCATCCTGAGGTGCGACCGGAAGGTCGGGAACCCCTTCCAGACAAAGCAGGGGAGTCGACCCTCCTGTCCAGATCAGGAGGGTAGAAGGGGCTCAGAGGAAGTGGTGCGGGAAAACCTCGGTGTTCCTCTTGAGGGAGACCGGGATGTCGGGGCACTTTGTGGGTCGCATCAAGGGTGCCAAGTACCGTTTCGACCTCCAATACCTAACGTGGGACTTCTCCTGAGACACTGTAGCGGGAAAGGGCTTCATCTTGCGATGACGGGGGAACCACGTGGATTTTCTCGAGTTGCAGCGGGATTCTCGAGTTACGACGGGGAATTCAGGATGCCTCTTGTGTTGGCCCAGGGAAGTCCAATCTTCCATTCGAGTTGCGAAGGAAAGCTGGGGATTGCTCTCGAGTGACTGCAGGGCCAATAGACCTCATCTAGGCTTGTGTCCAGAAGCCAATGTTCCTCTCCAGGGGCGAAAGGGATCTCGGGGTTGCATTCCAGACGCACCCGGGGAGACAGGCATCCATCTCGAGTGGAAGCAAAGAACCCCGCTCTGCTCTCGAGTCGCGACGGGTATCTCTTGGAGCTCACTGGGTGGACTAAAGGGAGTCAAGCCTCCTGAGGCGTTTGGAGAGAGGTCGAGAGACTGGTCTCTAGGCCATACAGGAGACGAAGGCCCTCAAGTCGCGATGACGGGGGAGGCTCGGGGTTGTTCTCGAGCGGCGGCCCCAGTGTGCGGTTTCTCGCGAGGTACGACGGCGAGGTCAGTGAGCCTCTCGTGGGGCGGCAAGGAAGTCGGGTCTCCATGCGAATGGCGAGGGGGAGCGCGTCTTTACTCTCAAGTCATAGTAGGGGAATCTGGCCTCGAGACGTGTTGAAGAAGGTCTCTCGAGGTCTTTCTCGGGTTGAGGCAGGACACCCTGGGGTCCCTCGACTTGTGCAGGTGACCTCAGGGGGCTTCTCATGGTGGCTCTGAGAAGTCAGGGAAACTGGAGGTGGGAGGGGCCTCTCGGCACTCCACTGGGTTTGGTGCATTGGAAGAGGGCCTCATCTCCAGTTGAGGCAGGAACCTCAGGGTTCCTCTGACTTCAGACTCCGATCGCAAGGTCCCTGCAGACTTGGGACAGGAGAGTCAGGCCTCGTCTTGGGTTGAGGCATGGAACTCCGCTTGCCTCTCGAGGTGTTCCCGGGGAGACAGGCCACTTGTCGAGCGGTATTTGGAACCTGGGGGTCTTTTCCCGACGATGCACGGGCGAGTCACTGCCCCTTCGTGTTGACTTCATTCACAGGGTGGAGTTCGAAGAGGTGTCCGGGCATCGGGTTCTTATCAAGAGGGGACCGGGAAATCGGGGTCCTTCGGAATGTGGAACCACCCACGAGGCCACGTCTGGAATGTCGTCGTGAGACCGGCCTCATCCTGAGGTGCGACCGGAAGGTCGGGAACCCCTTCCAGACAAAGCAGGGGAGTCGACCCTCCTGTCCAGATCAGGAGGGTAGAAGGGGCTCAGAGGAAGTGGTGCGGGAAAACCTCGGTGTTCCTCTTGAGGGAGACCGGGATGTCGGGGCACTTTGTGGGTCGCATCAAGGGTGCCAAGTACCGTTTCGACCTCCAATACCTAACGTGGGACTTCTCCTGAGACACTGTAGCGGGAAAGGGCTTCATCTTGCGATGACGGGGGAACCACGTGGATTTTCTCGAGTTGCAGCGGGATTCTCGAGTTACGACGGGGAATTCAGGATGCCTCTTGTGTTGGCCCAGGGAAGTCCAATCTTCCATTCGAGTTGCGAAGGAAAGCTGGGGATTGCTCTCGAGTGACTGCAGGGCCAATAGACCTCATCTAGGCTTGTGTCCAGAAGCCAATGTTCCTCTCCAGGGGCGAAAGGGATCTCGGGGTTGCATTCCAGACGCACCCGGGGAGACAGGCATCCATCTCGAGTGGAAGCAAAGAACCCCGCTCTGCTCTCGAGTCGCGACGGGTATCTCTTGGAGCTCACTGGGTGGACTAAAGGGAGTCAAGCCTCCTGAGGCGTTTGGAGAGAGGTCGAGAGACTGGTCTCTAGGCCATACAGGAGACGAAGGCCCTCAAGTCGCGATGACGGGGGAGGCTCGGGGTTGTTCTCGAGCGGCGGCCCCAGTGTGCGGTTTCTCGCGAGGTACGACGGCGAGGTCAGTGAGCCTCTCGTGGGGCGGCAAGGAAGTCGGGTCTCCATGCGAATGGCGAGGGGGAGCGCGTCTTTACTCTCAAGTCATAGTAGGGGAATCTGGCCTCGAGACGTGTTGAAGAAGGTCTCTCGAGGTCTTTCTCGGGTTGAGGCAGGACACCCTGGGGTCCCTCGACTTGTGCAGGTGACCTCAGGGGGCTTCTCATGGTGGCTCTGAGAAGTCAGGGAAACTGGAGGTGGGAGGGGCCTCTCGGCACTCCACTGGGTTTGGTGCATTGGAAGAGGGCCTCATCTCCAGTTGAGGCAGGAACCTCAGGGTTCCTCTGACTTCAGACTCCGATCGCAAGGTCCCTGCAGACTTGGGACAGGAGAGTCAGGCCTCGTCTTGGGTTGAGGCATGGAACTCCGCTTGCCTCTCGAGGTGTTCCCGGGGAGACAGGCCACTTGTCGAGCGGTATTTGGAACCTGGGGGTCTTTTCCCGACGATGCACGGGCGAGTCACTGCCCCTTCGTGTTGACTTCATTCACAGGGTGGAGTTCGAAGAGGTGTCCGGGCATCGGGTTCTTATCAAGAGGGGACCGGGAAATCGGGGTCCTTCGGAATGTGGAACCACCCACGAGGCCACGTCTGGAATGTCGTCGTGAGACCGGCCTCATCCTGAGGTGCGACCGGAAGGTCGGGAACCCCTTCCAGACAAAGCAGGGGAGTCGACCCTCCTGTCCAGATCAGGAGGGTAGAAGAGGCTCCGAGGAAGTGTTGCCGGAAAACTTCGGTGTTCCTCTCGAGGGAGACCGGGATGTCGGGGCACTTTGTGGGTCGCATCAAGGGTGACAAGTACCGTTTCGACCTCCAATTCCTAAAGTGGGACTTCTCCTGAGACGCTGTAGCGGCACAGGGCTACATCTTGCGATGACGGGGGAACCACGTGGTTTTTCTCGAGGTGTAGCAGGATTCTCGAATTACGACGGGGAATTCAGGATGCCTCTTGTGTAGGCCCAGGGAAGTCCAATCTTCCATTCGAGTTGCGAAGGAAAGCTGGGGATTTCTCTCGAGTGACTGCAGGGCCAATAGACCTCATCTAGGCTTGTGTCCAGAAGCCAGTGTTCCTCTCCAGGGGCGACAGGGATCTCGGGGTTGCATTCCAGACACACCCGGGGAGACAGGCCTCCATCTCGAGTGGAAGCAAAGAACCCCGCTCTGCTCTCGAGTCGCGACGGGTATCTCTTGGAGCTCACTGGGTGGACTAAAGCGAGTCAAGCCTCCTGAGGCGTTTGGAGAGAGGTCGCGAGATTGGTCTCTAGGCCATGCAGGAGACGAAGGCCCTCATCTCGCGATGCCGGGGGAGTCTTGGGGTTGTTCTCGAGCGGCGGCCCCAGTGTGCGCTTTCTCACGAGGTACGACGGCGAGGTCAGTGAGCCTCTCGTGGGGCGCCAGGGAAGTCGGGTCTCCATGCGAGTGGCGAGGGCGAGCGCCTCATTGCTCTCGAGCCATGGTAGGGTGCCGGGGACCAGCCCCGGCTGATCCAGGGTATTCGAAGGAGAGACGGCGTAGGCGAAGATCAGGAAACCACTGCTTAATTAAATGTTAATTAAGGATATAAAGAGTAATAGAATGAGGATAGCTCAGTGAGGAAATTCAGTGGAGAAAAGAGGCTGAATAATTCAGCCAGAAGGTAAGAGAAAGAACGACATGGTGAGACCAAGTTTCGGTGAACAAGGCCCGCACTTTATTTTTCAAAGTAGTTTTTATACCTTAAGTTATGCATAGAGGATAATGGGGGAAGGGGTCGAGTCTTGCAGCAAACCAGGCTTTCTTCCTGCAAACTTATCATATGCAAAAGCTTAGGTGATTTGCATCATCTTCTGGCCCGGAGGCCTGTTAACATTTTAAGACCTTTTCTTCAGAAAACTTATTTTTCTCTAAAGGTGGTTGGTCAGGAGCCACCCTCCAAAAAAGCATTAGATAAAGTTGCATTCCTACAGAGCAAAGGTGTGGTGGGCTATAACAAGAAAAAGAATTAACTCAAGGGTCCCAGGTTACAAACATTAAAGCTACTACTTACACCAATTATATTAATCAATACACTGCCAGGGACACAGCAGGTAAGGGATATGGAAACTTAGCAGCAAACAATGGCCCAACAAGTGAAAAACCATTCACCAATACAATTTCTAATCAATCTTGTAACTACTCAAAAGAATCTGTGTTTAGACAGTTTAGAACATCTCCTGCCTCTCACAGTTGGGAGGCTCTGAACGATCCCATGTGGCCGGAAAAACCTATTCAGGCAGGCTAGAGGATTTCCAAAGGAGTTTGTAGGTTAAACACTGTCACACCCAGGAATTATTAACTGGAACTGTAAGCTAACTCTTTTTTCAGAGAGAGGTAGTGGGGGAGAGCCCCCCGTAAAGTCAGAGGTTTAGGTGAAAGCACAAGCAGAAAGTAGGCAGACTCTGGTTTTGGGGGTATATGCTCGAGAATTTCCAGGGGGACTCCTGAAGCTCGATCCCGCCTTTGCGTATGCCGAGCCTCCTTCCTCATGACCTTTGTCATGGGCGGAGTTCCTCACTGGCTCCCAGCAGTGATAGAATTCCAGTGGAGCTATTCCAGATCCTGAAAGATGATGCTGTGGAAAGTGCTGCACTCAATATGCAATATGCAATATGCACTCAATATGCAATATGCCGGCTCACGGCAGTAGGGGAATCTGGCCTCGAGACGTGTTGAAGAAGGTCTCTCGAGGTCTTTCTCGGGTTGAGGCAGGACACCCTGGGGTCCCTCGACTTGTGCAGGTGACCTCAGGGGGCTTCTCATGGTGGCTCTGAGAAGTCAGGGAAACTGGAGGTGGGAGGGGCCTCTCGGCACTCCACTGGGTTTGGTGCATTGGAAGAGGGCCTCATCTCCAGTTGAGGCAGGAACCTCAGGGTTCCTCTGACTTCAGACTCCGATCGCAAGGTCCCTGCAGACTTGGGACAGGAGAGTCAGGCCTCGTCTTGGGTTGAGGCATGGAACTCCGCTTGCCTCTCGAGGTGTTCCCGGGGAGACAGGCCACTTGTCGAGCGGTATTTGGAACCTGGGGGTCTTTTCCCGACGATGCACGGGCGAGTCACTGCCCCTTCGTGTTGACTTCATTCACAGGGTGGAGTTCGAAGAGGTGTCCGGGCATCGGGTTCTTATCAAGAGGGGACCGGGAAATCGGGGTCCTTCGGAATGTGGAACCACCCACGAGGCCACGTCTGGAATGTCGTCGTGAGACCGGCCTCATCCTGAGGTGCGACCGGAAGGTCGGGAACCCCTTCCAGACAAAGCAGGGGAGTCGACCCTCCTGTCCAGATCAGGAGGGTAGAAGGGGCTCAGAGGAAGTGGTGCGGGAAAACCTCGGTGTTCCTCTTGAGGGAGACCGGGATGTCGGGGCACTTTGTGGGTCGCATCAAGGGTGCCAAGTACCGTTTCGACCTCCAATACCTAACGTGGGACTTCTCCTGAGACACTGTAGCGGGAAAGGGCTTCATCTTGCGATGACGGGGGAACCACGTGGATTTTCTCGAGTTGCAGCGGGATTCTCGAGTTACGACGGGGAATTCAGGATGCCTCTTGTGTTGGCCCAGGGAAGTCCAATCTTCCATTCGAGTTGCGAAGGAAAGCTGGGGATTGCTCTCGAGTGACTGCAGGGCCAATAGACCTCATCTAGGCTTGTGTCCAGAAGCCAATGTTCCTCTCCAGGGGCGAAAGGGATCTCGGGGTTGCATTCCAGACGCACCCGGGGAGACAGGCATCCATCTCGAGTGGAAGCAAAGAACCCCGCTCTGCTCTCGAGTCGCGACGGGTATCTCTTGGAGCTCACTGGGTGGACTAAAGGGAGTCAAGCCTCCTGAGGCGTTTGGAGAGAGGTCGAGAGACTGGTCTCTAGGCCATACAGGAGACGAAGGCCCTCAAGTCGCGATGACGGGGGAGGCTCGGGGTTGTTCTCGAGCGGCGGCCCCAGTGTGCGGTTTCTCGCGAGGTACGACGGCGAGGTCAGTGAGCCTCTCGTGGGGCGGCAAGGAAGTCGGGTCTCCATGCGAATGGCGAGGGGGAGCGCGTCTTTACTCTCAAGTCATAGTAGGGGAATCTGGCCTCGAGACGTGTTGAAGAAGGTCTCTCGAGGTCTTTCTCGGGTTGAGGCAGGACACCCTGGGGTCCCTCGACTTGTGCAGGTGACCTCAGGGGGCTTCTCATGGTGGCTCTGAGAAGTCAGGGAAACTGGAGGTGGGAGGGGCCTCTCGGCACTCCACTGGGTTTGGTGCATTGGAAGAGGGCCTCATCTCCAGTTGAGGCAGGAACCTCAGGGTTCCTCTGACTTCAGACTCCGATCGCAAGGTCCCTGCAGACTTGGGACAGGAGAGTCAGGCCTCGTCTTGGGTTGAGGCATGGAACTCCGCTTGCCTCTCGAGGTGTTCCCGGGGAGACAGGCCACTTGTCGAGCGGTATTTGGAACCTGGGGGTCTTTTCCCGACGATGCACGGGCGAGTCACTGCCCCTTCGTGTTGACTTCATTCACAGGGTGGAGTTCGAAGAGGTGTCCGGGCATCGGGTTCTTATCAAGAGGGGACCGGGAAATCGGGGTCCTTCGGAATGTGGAACCACCCACGAGGCCACGTCTGGAATGTCGTCGTGAGACCGGCCTCATCCTGAGGTGCGACCGGAAGGTCGGGAACCCCTTCCAGACAAAGCAGGGGAGTCGACCCTCCTGTCCAGATCAGGAGGGTAGAAGAGGCTCCGAGGAAGTGTTGCCGGAAAACTTCGGTGTTCCTCTCGAGGGAGACCGGGATGTCGGGGCACTTTGTGGGTCGCATCAAGGGTGACAAGTACCGTTTCGACCTCCAATTCCTAAAGTGGGACTTCTCCTGAGACGCTGTAGCGGCACAGGGCTACATCTTGCGATGACGGGGGAACCACGTGGTTTTTCTCGAGGTGTAGCAGGATTCTCGAATTACGACGGGGAATTCAGGATGCCTCTTGTGTAGGCCCAGGGAAGTCCAATCTTCCATTCGAGTTGCGAAGGAAAGCTGGGGATTTCTCTCGAGTGACTGCAGGGCCAATAGACCTCATCTAGGCTTGTGTCCAGAAGCCAGTGTTCCTCTCCAGGGGCGACAGGGATCTCGGGGTTGCATTCCAGACACACCCGGGGAGACAGGCCTCCATCTCGAGTGGAAGCAAAGAACCCCGCTCTGCTCTCGAGTCGCGACGGGTATCTCTTGGAGCTCACTGGGTGGACTAAAGCGAGTCAAGCCTCCTGAGGCGTTTGGAGAGAGGTCGCGAGATTGGTCTCTAGGCCATGCAGGAGACGAAGGCCCTCATCTCGCGATGCCGGGGGAGTCTTGGGGTTGTTCTCGAGCGGCGGCCCCAGTGTGCGCTTTCTCACGAGGTACGACGGCGAGGTCAGTGAGCCTCTCGTGGGGCGCCAGGGAAGTCGGGTCTCCATGCGAGTGGCGAGGGCGAGCGCCTCATTGCTCTCGAGCCATGGTAGGGTGCCGGGGACCAGCCCCGGCTGATCCAGGGTATTCGAAGGAGAGACGGCGTAGGCGAAGATCAGGAAACCACTGCTTAATTAAATGTTAATTAAGGATATAAAGAGTAATAGAATGAGGATAGCTCAGTGAGGAAATTCAGTGGAGAAAAGAGGCTGAATAATTCAGCCAGAAGGTAAGAGAAAGAACGACATGGTGAGACCAAGTTTCGGTGAACAAGGCCCGCACTTTATTTTTCAAAGTAGTTTTTATACCTTAAGTTATGCATAGAGGATAATGGGGGAAGGGGTCGAGTCTTGCAGCAAACCAGGCTTTCTTCCTGCAAACTTATCATATGCAAAAGCTTAGGTGATTTGCATCATCTTCTGGCCCGGAGGCCTGTTAACATTTTAAGACCTTTTCTTCAGAAAACTTATTTTTCTCTAAAGGTGGTTGGTCAGGAGCCACCCTCCAAAAAAGCATTAGATAAAGTTGCATTCCTACAGAGCAAAGGTGTGGTGGGCTATAACAAGAAAAAGAATTAACTCAAGGGTCCCAGGTTACAAACATTAAAGCTACTACTTACACCAATTATATTAATCAATACACTGCCAGGGACACAGCAGGTAAGGGATATGGAAACTTAGCAGCAAACAATGGCCCAACAAGTGAAAAACCATTCACCAATACAATTTCTAATCAATCTTGTAACTACTCAAAAGAATCTGTGTTTAGACAGTTTAGAACATCTCCTGCCTCTCACAGTTGGGAGGCTCTGAACGATCCCATGTGGCCGGAAAAACCTATTCAGGCAGGCTAGAGGATTTCCAAAGGAGTTTGTAGGTTAAACACTGTCACACCCAGGAATTATTAACTGGAACTGTAAGCTAACTCTTTTTTCAGAGAGAGGTAGTGGGGGAGAGCCCCCCGTAAAGTCAGAGGTTTAGGTGAAAGCACAAGCAGAAAGTAGGCAGACTCTGGTTTTGGGGGTATATGCTCGAGAATTTCCAGGGGGACTCCTGAAGCTCGATCCCGCCTTTGCGTATGCCGAGCCTCCTTCCTCATGACCTTTGTCATGGGCGGAGTTCCTCACTGGCTCCCAGCAGTGATAGAATTCCAGTGGAGCTATTCCAGATCCTGAAAGATGATGCTGTGGAAAGTGCTGCACTCAATATGCAATATGCAATATGCACTCAATATGCAATATGCCGGCTCACGGCAGTAGGGGAATCTGGCCTCGAGACGTGTTGAAGAAGGTCTCTCGAGGTCTTTCTCGGGTTGAGGCAGGACACCCTGGGGTCCCTCGACTTGTGCAGGTGACCTCAGGGGGCTTCTCATGGTGGCTCTGAGAAGTCAGGGAAACTGGAGGTGGGAGGGGCCTCTCGGCACTCCACTGGGTTTGGTGCATTGGAAGAGGGCCTCATCTCCAGTTGAGGCAGGAACCTCAGGGTTCCTCTGACTTCAGACTCCGATCGCAAGGTCCCTGCAGACTTGGGACAGGAGAGTCAGGCCTCGTCTTGGGTTGAGGCATGGAACTCCGCTTGCCTCTCGAGGTGTTCCCGGGGAGACAGGCCACTTGTCGAGCGGTATTTGGAACCTGGGGGTCTTTTCCCGACGATGCACGGGCGAGTCACTGCCCCTTCGTGTTGACTTCATTCACAGGGTGGAGTTCGAAGAGGTGTCCGGGCATCGGGTTCTTATCAAGAGGGGACCGGGAAATCGGGGTCCTTCGGAATGTGGAACCACCCACGAGGCCACGTCTGGAATGTCGTCGTGAGACCGGCCTCATCCTGAGGTGCGACCGGAAGGTCGGGAACCCCTTCCAGACAAAGCAGGGGAGTCGACCCTCCTGTCCAGATCAGGAGGGTAGAAGAGGCTCCGAGGAAGTGTTGCCGGAAAACTTCGGTGTTCCTCTCGAGGGAGACCGGGATGTCGGGGCACTTTGTGGGTCGCATCAAGGGTGACAAGTACCGTTTCGACCTCCAATTCCTAAAGTGGGACTTCTCCTGAGACGCTGTAGCGGCACAGGGCTACATCTTGCGATGACGGGGGAACCACGTGGTTTTTCTCGAGGTGTAGCAGGATTCTCGAATTACGACGGGGAATTCAGGATGCCTCTTGTGTAGGCCCAGGGAAGTCCAATCTTCCATTCGAGTTGCGAAGGAAAGCTGGGGATTTCTCTCGAGTGACTGCAGGGCCAATAGACCTCATCTAGGCTTGTGTCCAGAAGCCAGTGTTCCTCTCCAGGGGCGACAGGGATCTCGGGGTTGCATTCCAGACACACCCGGGGAGACAGGCCTCCATCTCGAGTGGAAGCAAAGAACCCCGCTCTGCTCTCGAGTCGCGACGGGTATCTCTTGGAGCTCACTGGGTGGACTAAAGCGAGTCAAGCCTCCTGAGGCGTTTGGAGAGAGGTCGCGAGATTGGTCTCTAGGCCATGCAGGAGACGAAGGCCCTCATCTCGCGATGCCGGGGGAGTCTTGGGGTTGTTCTCGAGCGGCGGCCCCAGTGTGCGCTTTCTCACGAGGTACGACGGCGAGGTCAGTGAGCCTCTCGTGGGGCGCCAGGGAAGTCGGGTCTCCATGCGAGTGGCGAGGGCGAGCGCCTCATTGCTCTCGAGCCATGGTAGGGTGCCGGGGACCAGCCCCGGCTGATCCAGGGTATTCGAAGGAGAGACGGCGTAGGCGAAGATCAGGAAACCACTGCTTAATTAAATGTTAATTAAGGATATAAAGAGTAATAGAATGAGGATAGCTCAGTGAGGAAATTCAGTGGAGAAAAGAGGCTGAATAATTCAGCCAGAAGGTAAGAGAAAGAACGACATGGTGAGACCAAGTTTCGGTGAACAAGGCCCGCACTTTATTTTTCAAAGTAGTTTTTATACCTTAAGTTATGCATAGAGGATAATGGGGGAAGGGGTCGAGTCTTGCAGCAAACCAGGCTTTCTTCCTGCAAACTTATCATATGCAAAAGCTTAGGTGATTTGCATCATCTTCTGGCCCGGAGGCCTGTTAACATTTTAAGACCTTTTCTTCAGAAAACTTATTTTTCTCTAAAGGTGGTTGGTCAGGAGCCACCCTCCAAAAAAGCATTAGATAAAGTTGCATTCCTACAGAGCAAAGGTGTGGTGGGCTATAACAAGAAAAAGAATTAACTCAAGGGTCCCAGGTTACAAACATTAAAGCTACTACTTACACCAATTATATTAATCAATACACTGCCAGGGACACAGCAGGTAAGGGATATGGAAACTTAGCAGCAAACAATGGCCCAACAAGTGAAAAACCATTCACCAATACAATTTCTAATCAATCTTGTAACTACTCAAAAGAATCTGTGTTTAGACAGTTTAGAACATCTCCTGCCTCTCACAGTTGGGAGGCTCTGAACAATCCCATGTGGCCGGAAAAACCTATTCAGGCAGGCTAGAGGATTTCCAAAGGAGTTTGTAGGTTAAACACTGTCACACCCAGGAATTATTAACTGGAACTGTAAGCTAACTCTTTTTTCAGAGAGAGGTAGTGGGGGAGAGCCCCCCGTAAAGTCAGAGGTTTAGGTGAAAGCACAAGCAGAAAGTAGGCAGACTCTGGTTTTGGGGGTATATGCTCGAGAATTTCCAGGGGGACTCCTGAAGCTCGATCCCGCCTTTGCGTATGCCGAGCCTCCTTCCTCATGACCTTTGTCATGGGCGGAGTTCCTCACTGGCTCCCAGCAGTGATAGAATTCCAGTGGAGCTATTCCAGATCCTGAAAGATGATGCTGTGGAAAGTGCTGCACTCAATATGCAATATGCAATATGCACTCAATATGCAATATGCCGGCTCACGGCAGTAGGGGAATCTGGCCTCGAGACGTGTTGAAGAAGGTCTCTCGAGGTCTTTCTCGGGTTGAGGCAGGACACCCTGGGGTCCCTCGACTTGTGCAGGTGACCTCAGGGGGCTTCTCATGGTGGCTCTGAGAAGTCAGGGAAACTGGAGGTGGGAGGGGCCTCTCGGCACTCCACTGGGTTTGGTGCATTGGAAGAGGGCCTCATCTCCAGTTGAGGCAGGAACCTCAGGGTTCCTCTGACTTCAGACTCCGATCGCAAGGTCCCTGCAGACTTGGGACAGGAGAGTCAGGCCTCGTCTTGGGTTGAGGCATGGAACTCCGCTTGCCTCTCGAGGTGTTCCCGGGGAGACAGGCCACTTGTCGAGCGGTATTTGGAACCTGGGGGTCTTTTCCCGACGATGCACGGGCGAGTCACTGCCCCTTCGTGTTGACTTCATTCACAGGGTGGAGTTCGAAGAGGTGTCCGGGCATCGGGTTCTTATCAAGAGGGGACCGGGAAATCGGGGTCCTTCGGAATGTGGAACCACCCACGAGGCCACGTCTGGAATGTCGTCGTGAGACCGGCCTCATCCTGAGGTGCGACCGGAAGGTCGGGAACCCCTTCCAGACAAAGCAGGGGAGTCGACCCTCCTGTCCAGATCAGGAGGGTAGAAGGGGCTCAGAGGAAGTGGTGCGGGAAAACCTCGGTGTTCCTCTTGAGGGAGACCGGGATGTCGGGGCACTTTGTGGGTCGCATCAAGGGTGCCAAGTACCGTTTCGACCTCCAATACCTAACGTGGGACTTCTCCTGAGACACTGTAGCGGGAAAGGGCTTCATCTTGCGATGACGGGGGAACCACGTGGATTTTCTCGAGTTGCAGCGGGATTCTCGAGTTACGACGGGGAATTCAGGATGCCTCTTGTGTTGGCCCAGGGAAGTCCAATCTTCCATTCGAGTTGCGAAGGAAAGCTGGGGATTGCTCTCGAGTGACTGCAGGGCCAATAGACCTCATCTAGGCTTGTGTCCAGAAGCCAATGTTCCTCTCCAGGGGCGAAAGGGATCTCGGGGTTGCATTCCAGACGCACCCGGGGAGACAGGCATCCATCTCGAGTGGAAGCAAAGAACCCCGCTCTGCTCTCGAGTCGCGACGGGTATCTCTTGGAGCTCACTGGGTGGACTAAAGGGAGTCAAGCCTCCTGAGGCGTTTGGAGAGAGGTCGAGAGACTGGTCTCTAGGCCATACAGGAGACGAAGGCCCTCAAGTCGCGATGACGGGGGAGGCTCGGGGTTGTTCTCGAGCGGCGGCCCCAGTGTGCGGTTTCTCGCGAGGTACGACGGCGAGGTCAGTGAGCCTCTCGTGGGGCGGCAAGGAAGTCGGGTCTCCATGCGAATGGCGAGGGGGAGCGCGTCTTTACTCTCAAGTCATAGTAGGGGAATCTGGCCTCGAGACGTGTTGAAGAAGGTCTCTCGAGGTCTTTCTCGGGTTGAGGCAGGACACCCTGGGGTCCCTCGACTTGTGCAGGTGACCTCAGGGGGCTTCTCATGGTGGCTCTGAGAAGTCAGGGAAACTGGAGGTGGGAGGGGCCTCTCGGCACTCCACTGGGTTTGGTGCATTGGAAGAGGGCCTCATCTCCAGTTGAGGCAGGAACCTCAGGGTTCCTCTGACTTCAGACTCCGATCGCAAGGTCCCTGCAGACTTGGGACAGGAGAGTCAGGCCTCGTCTTGGGTTGAGGCATGGAACTCCGCTTGCCTCTCGAGGTGTTCCCGGGGAGACAGGCCACTTGTCGAGCGGTATTTGGAACCTGGGGGTCTTTTCCCGACGATGCACGGGCGAGTCACTGCCCCTTCGTGTTGACTTCATTCACAGGGTGGAGTTCGAAGAGGTGTCCGGGCATCGGGTTCTTATCAAGAGGGGACCGGGAAATCGGGGTCCTTCGGAATGTGGAACCACCCACGAGGCCACGTCTGGAATGTCGTCGTGAGACCGGCCTCATCCTGAGGTGCGACCGGAAGGTCGGGAACCCCTTCCAGACAAAGCAGGGGAGTCGACCCTCCTGTCCAGATCAGGAGGGTAGAAGAGGCTCCGAGGAAGTGTTGCCGGAAAACTTCGGTGTTCCTCTCGAGGGAGACCGGGATGTCGGGGCACTTTGTGGGTCGCATCAAGGGTGACAAGTACCGTTTCGAACTCCAATTCCTAAAGTGGGACTTCTCCTGAGACGCTGTAGCGGCACAGGGCTACATCTTGCGATGACGGGGGAACCACGTGGTTTTTCTCGAGGTGTAGCAGGATTCTCGAATTACGACGGGGAATTCAGGATGCCTCTTGTGTTGGCCCAGGGAAGTCCAATCTTCCATTCGAGTTGCGAAGGAAAGCTGGGGATTGCTCTCGAGTGACTGCAGGGCCAATAGACCTCATCTAGGCTTGTGTCCAGAAGCCAGTGTTCCTCTCCAGGGGCGACAGGGATCTCGGGGTTGCATTCCAGACACACCCGGGGAGACAGGCATCCATCTCGAGTGGAAGCAAAGAACCCCGCTCTGCTCTCGAGTCGCGACGGGTATCTCTTGGAGCTCACTGGGTGGACTAAAGGGAGTCAAGCCTCCTGAGGCGTTTGGAGAGAGGTCGCGAGATTGGTCTCTAGGCCATGCAGGAGACGAAGGCCCTCATCTCGCGATGACGGGGGAGTCTTGGGGTTGTTCTCGAGCGGCGGCCCCAGTGTGCGCTTTCTCACGAGGTACGACGGCGAGGTCAGTGAGCCTCTCGTGGGGCGCCAGGGAAGTCGGGTCTCCATGCGAGTGGCGAGGGCGAGCGCCTCATTGCTCTCGAGCCATGGTAGGGTGCCGGGGACCAGCCCCGGCTGATCCAGGGTATTCGAAGGAGAGACGGCGTAGGCGAAGATCAGGAAACCACTGCTTAATTAAATGTTAATTAAGGATATAAAGAGTAATAGAATGAGGATAGCTCAGTGAGGAAATTCAGTGGAGAAAAGAGGCTGAATAATTCAGCCAGAAGGTAAGAGAAAGAACGACATGGTGAGACCAAGTTTCGGTGAACAAGGCCCGCACTTTATTTTTCAAAGTAGTTTTTATACCTTAAGTTATGCATAGAGGATAATGGGGGAAGGGGTCGAGTCTTGCAGCAAACCAGGCTTTCTTCCTGCAAACTTATCATATGCAAAAGCTTAGGTGATTTGCATCATCTTCTGGCCCGGAGGCCTGTTAACATTTTAAGACCTTTTCTTCAGAAAACTTATTTTTCTCTAAAGGTGGTTGGTCAGGAGCCACCCTCCAAAAAAGCATTAGATAAAGTTGCATTCCTACAGAGCAAAGGTGTGGTGGGCTATAACAAGAAAAAGAATTAACTCAAGGGTCCCAGGTTACAAACATTAAAGCTACTACTTACACCAATTATATTAATCAATACACTGCCAGGGACACAGCAGGTAAGGGATATGGAAACTTAGCAGCAAACAATGGCCCAACAAGTGAAAAACCATTCACCAATACAATTTCTAATCAATCTTGTAACTACTCAAAAGAATCTGTGTTTAGACAGTTTAGAACATCTCCTGCCTCTCACAGTTGGGAGGCTCTGAACAATCCCATGTGGCCGGAAAAACCTATTCAGGCAGGCTAGAGGATTTCCAAAGGAGTTTGTAGGTTAAACACTGTCACACCCAGGAATTATTAACTGGAACTGTAAGCTAACTCTTTTTTCAGAGAGAGGTAGTGGGGGAGAGCCCCCCGTAAAGTCAGAGGTTTAGGTGAAAGCACAAGCAGAAAGTAGGCAGACTCTGGTTTTGGGGGTATATGCTCGAGAATTTCCAGGGGGACTCCTGAAGCTCGATCCCGCCTTTGCGTATGCCGAGCCTCCTTCCTCATGACCTTTGTCATGGGCGGAGTTCCTCACTGGCTCCCAGCAGTGATAGAATTCCAGTGGAGCTATTCCAGATCCTGAAAGATGATGCTGTGGAAAGTGCTGCACTCAATATGCAATATGCAATATGCACTCAATATGCAATATGCCGGCTCACGGCAGTAGGGGAATCTGGCCTCGAGACGTGTTGAAGAAGGTCTCTCGAGGTCTTTCTCGGGTTGAGGCAGGACACCCTGGGGTCCCTCGACTTGTGCAGGTGACCTCAGGGGGCTTCTCATGGTGGCTCTGAGAAGTCAGGGAAACTGGAGGTGGGAGGGGCCTCTCGGCACTCCACTGGGTTTGGTGCATTGGAAGAGGGCCTCATCTCCAGTTGAGGCAGGAACCTCAGGGTTCCTCTGACTTCAGACTCCGATCGCAAGGTCCCTGCAGACTTGGGACAGGAGAGTCAGGCCTCGTCTTGGGTTGAGGCATGGAACTCCGCTTGCCTCTCGAGGTGTTCCCGGGGAGACAGGCCACTTGTCGAGCGGTATTTGGAACCTGGGGGTCTTTTCCCGACGATGCACGGGCGAGTCACTGCCCCTTCGTGTTGACTTCATTCACAGGGTGGAGTTCGAAGAGGTGTCCGGGCATCGGGTTCTTATCAAGAGGGGACCGGGAAATCGGGGTCCTTCGGAATGTGGAACCACCCACGAGGCCACGTCTGGAATGTCGTCGTGAGACCGGCCTCATCCTGAGGTGCGACCGGAAGGTCGGGAACCCCTTCCAGACAAAGCAGGGGAGTCGACCCTCCTGTCCAGATCAGGAGGGTAGAAGAGGCTCCGAGGAAGTGTTGCCGGAAAACTTCGGTGTTCCTCTCGAGGGAGACCGGGATGTCGGGGCACTTTGTGGGTCGCATCAAGGGTGACAAGTACCGTTTCGAACTCCAATTCCTAAAGTGGGACTTCTCCTGAGACGCTGTAGCGGCACAGGGCTACATCTTGCGATGACGGGGGAACCACGTGGTTTTTCTCGAGGTGTAGCAGGATTCTCGAATTACGACGGGGAATTCAGGATGCCTCTTGTGTTGGCCCAGGGAAGTCCAATCTTCCATTCGAGTTGCGAAGGAAAGCTGGGGATTGCTCTCGAGTGACTGCAGGGCCAATAGACCTCATCTAGGCTTGTGTCCAGAAGCCAGTGTTCCTCTCCAGGGGCGACAGGGATCTCGGGGTTGCATTCCAGACACACCCGGGGAGACAGGCATCCATCTCGAGTGGAAGCAAAGAACCCCGCTCTGCTCTCGAGTCGCGACGGGTATCTCTTGGAGCTCACTGGGTGGACTAAAGGGAGTCAAGCCTCCTGAGGCGTTTGGAGAGAGGTCGCGAGATTGGTCTCTAGGCCATGCAGGAGACGAAGGCCCTCATCTCGCGATGACGGGGGAGTCTTGGGGTTGTTCTCGAGCGGCGGCCCCAGTGTGCGCTTTCTCACGAGGTACGACGGCGAGGTCAGTGAGCCTCTCGTGGGGCGCCAGGGAAGTCGGGTCTCCATGCGAGTGGCGAGGGCGAGCGCGTCATTGCTCTCGAGCCATGGTAGGGTGCCGGGGACCAGCCCCGGCTGATCCAGGGTATTCGAAGGAGAGACGGCGTAGGCGAAGATCAGGAAACCACTGCTTAATTAAATGTTAATTAAGGATATAAAGAGTAATAGAATGAGGATAGCTCAGTGAGGAAATTCAGTGGAGAAAAGAGGCTGAATAATTCAGCCAGAAGGTAAGAGAAAGAACGACATGGTGAGACCAAGTTTCGGTGAACAAGGCCCGCACTTTATTTTTCAAAGTAGTTTTTATACCTTAAGTTATGCATAGAGGATAATGGGGGAAGGGGTCGAGTCTTGCAGCAAACCAGGCTTTCTTCCTGCAAACTTATCATATGCAAAAGCTTAGGTGATTTGCATCATCTTCTGGCCCGGAGGCCTGTTAACATTTTAAGACCTTTTCTTCAGAAAACTTATTTTTCTCTAAAGGTGGTTGGTCAGGAGCCACCCTCCAAAAAAGCATTAGATAAAGTTGCATTCCTACAGAGCAAAGGTGTGGTGGGCTATAACAAGAAAAAGAATTAACTCAAGGGTCCCAGGTTACAAACATTAAAGCTACTACTTACACCAATTATATTAATCAATACACTGCCAGGGACACAGCAGGTAAGGGATATGGAAACTTAGCAGCAAACAATGGCCCAACAAGTGAAAAACCATTCACCAATACAATTTCTAATCAATCTTGTAACTACTCAAAAGAATCTGTGTTTAGACAGTTTAGAACATCTCCTGCCTCTCACAGTTGGGAGGCTCTGAACAATCCCATGTGGCCGGAAAAACCTATTCAGGCAGGCTAGAGGATTTCCAAAGGAGTTTGTAGGTTAAACACTGTCACACCCAGGAATTATTAACTGGAACTGTAAGCTAACTCTTTTTTCAGAGAGAGGTAGTGGGGGAGAGCCCCCCGTAAAGTCAGAGGTTTAGGTGAAAGCACAAGCAGAAAGTAGGCAGACTCTGGTTTTGGGGGTATATGCTCGAGAATTTCCAGGGGGACTCCTGAAGCTCGATCCCGCCTTTGCGTATGCCGAGCCTCCTTCCTCATGACCTTTGTCATGGGCGGAGTTCCTCACTGGCTCCCAGCAGTGATAGAATTCCAGTGGAGCTATTCCAGATCCTGAAAGATGATGCTGTGGAAAGTGCTGCACTCAATATGCAATATGCAATATGCACTCAATATGCAATATGCCGGCTCACGGCAGTAGGGGAATCTGGCCTCGAGACGTGTTGAAGAAGGTCTCTCGAGGTCTTTCTCGGGTTGAGGCAGGACACCCTGGGGTCCCTCGACTTGTGCAGGTGACCTCAGGGGGCTTCTCATGGTGGCTCTGAGAAGTCAGGGAAACTGGAGGTGGGAGGGGCCTCTCGGCACTCCACTGGGTTTGGTGCATTGGAAGAGGGCCTCATCTCCAGTTGAGGCAGGAACCTCAGGGTTCCTCTGACTTCAGACTCCGATCGCAAGGTCCCTGCAGACTTGGGACAGGAGAGTCAGGCCTCGTCTTGGGTTGAGGCATGGAACTCCGCTTGCCTCTCGAGGTGTTCCCGGGGAGACAGGCCACTTGTCGAGCGGTATTTGGAACCTGGGGGTCTTTTCCCGACGATGCACGGGCGAGTCACTGCCCCTTCGTGTTGACTTCATTCACAGGGTGGAGTTCGAAGAGGTGTCCGGGCATCGGGTTCTTATCAAGAGGGGACCGGGAAATCGGGGTCCTTCGGAATGTGGAACCACCCACGAGGCCACGTCTGGAATGTCGTCGTGAGACCGGCCTCATCCTGAGGTGCGACCGGAAGGTCGGGAACCCCTTCCAGACAAAGCAGGGGAGTCGACCCTCCTGTCCAGATCAGGAGGGTAGAAGGGGCTCAGAGGAAGTGGTGCGGGAAAACCTCGGTGTTCCTCTTGAGGGAGACCGGGATGTCGGGGCACTTTGTGGGTCGCATCAAGGGTGCCAAGTACCGTTTCGACCTCCAATACCTAACGTGGGACTTCTCCTGAGACACTGTAGCGGGAAAGGGCTTCATCTTGCGATGACGGGGGAACCACGTGGATTTTCTCGAGTTGCAGCGGGATTCTCGAGTTACGACGGGGAATTCAGGATGCCTCTTGTGTTGGCCCAGGGAAGTCCAATCTTCCATTCGAGTTGCGAAGGAAAGCTGGGGATTGCTCTCGAGTGACTGCAGGGCCAATAGACCTCATCTAGGCTTGTGTCCAGAAGCCAATGTTCCTCTCCAGGGGCGAAAGGGATCTCGGGGTTGCATTCCAGACGCACCCGGGGAGACAGGCATCCATCTCGAGTGGAAGCAAAGAACCCCGCTCTGCTCTCGAGTCGCGACGGGTATCTCTTGGAGCTCACTGGGTGGACTAAAGGGAGTCAAGCCTCCTGAGGCGTTTGGAGAGAGGTCGAGAGACTGGTCTCTAGGCCATACAGGAGACGAAGGCCCTCAAGTCGCGATGACGGGGGAGGCTCGGGGTTGTTCTCGAGCGGCGGCCCCAGTGTGCGGTTTCTCGCGAGGTACGACGGCGAGGTCAGTGAGCCTCTCGTGGGGCGGCAAGGAAGTCGGGTCTCCATGCGAATGGCGAGGGGGAGCGCGTCTTTACTCTCAAGTCATAGTAGGGGAATCTGGCCTCGAGACGTGTTGAAGAAGGTCTCTCGAGGTCTTTCTCGGGTTGAGGCAGGACACCCTGGGGTCCCTCGACTTGTGCAGGTGACCTCAGGGGGCTTCTCATGGTGGCTCTGAGAAGTCAGGGAAACTGGAGGTGGGAGGGGCCTCTCGGCACTCCACTGGGTTTGGTGCATTGGAAGAGGGCCTCATCTCCAGTTGAGGCAGGAACCTCAGGGTTCCTCTGACTTCAGACTCCGATCGCAAGGTCCCTGCAGACTTGGGACAGGAGAGTCAGGCCTCGTCTTGGGTTGAGGCATGGAACTCCGCTTGCCTCTCGAGGTGTTCCCGGGGAGACAGGCCACTTGTCGAGCGGTATTTGGAACCTGGGGGTCTTTTCCCGACGATGCACGGGCGAGTCACTGCCCCTTCGTGTTGACTTCATTCACAGGGTGGAGTTCGAAGAGGTGTCCGGGCATCGGGTTCTTATCAAGAGGGGACCGGGAAATCGGGGTCCTTCGGAATGTGGAACCACCCACGAGGCCACGTCTGGAATGTCGTCGTGAGACCGGCCTCATCCTGAGGTGCGACCGGAAGGTCGGGAACCCCTTCCAGACAAAGCAGGGGAGTCGACCCTCCTGTCCAGATCAGGAGGGTAGAAGGGGCTCAGAGGAAGTGGTGCGGGAAAACCTCGGTGTTCCTCTTGAGGGAGACCGGGATGTCGGGGCACTTTGTGGGTCGCATCAAGGGTGCCAAGTACCGTTTCGACCTCCAATACCTAACGTGGGACTTCTCCTGAGACACTGTAGCGGGAAAGGGCTTCATCTTGCGATGACGGGGGAACCACGTGGATTTTCTCGAGTTGCAGCGGGATTCTCGAGTTACGACGGGGAATTCAGGATGCCTCTTGTGTTGGCCCAGGGAAGTCCAATCTTCCATTCGAGTTGCGAAGGAAAGCTGGGGATTGCTCTCGAGTGACTGCAGGGCCAATAGACCTCATCTAGGCTTGTGTCCAGAAGCCAATGTTCCTCTCCAGGGGCGAAAGGGATCTCGGGGTTGCATTCCAGACGCACCCGGGGAGACAGGCATCCATCTCGAGTGGAAGCAAAGAACCCCGCTCTGCTCTCGAGTCGCGACGGGTATCTCTTGGAGCTCACTGGGTGGACTAAAGGGAGTCAAGCCTCCTGAGGCGTTTGGAGAGAGGTCGAGAGACTGGTCTCTAGGCCATACAGGAGACGAAGGCCCTCAAGTCGCGATGACGGGGGAGGCTCGGGGTTGTTCTCGAGCGGCGGCCCCAGTGTGCGGTTTCTCGCGAGGTACGACGGCGAGGTCAGTGAGCCTCTCGTGGGGCGGCAAGGAAGTCGGGTCTCCATGCGAATGGCGAGGGGGAGCGCGTCTTTACTCTCAAGTCATAGTAGGGGAATCTGGCCTCGAGACGTGTTGAAGAAGGTCTCTCGAGGTCTTTCTCGGGTTGAGGCAGGACACCCTGGGGTCCCTCGACTTGTGCAGGTGACCTCAGGGGGCTTCTCATGGTGGCTCTGAGAAGTCAGGGAAACTGGAGGTGGGAGGGGCCTCTCGGCACTCCACTGGGTTTGGTGCATTGGAAGAGGGCCTCATCTCCAGTTGAGGCAGGAACCTCAGGGTTCCTCTGACTTCAGACTCCGATCGCAAGGTCCCTGCAGACTTGGGACAGGAGAGTCAGGCCTCGTCTTGGGTTGAGGCATGGAACTCCGCTTGCCTCTCGAGGTGTTCCCGGGGAGACAGGCCACTTGTCGAGCGGTATTTGGAACCTGGGGGTCTTTTCCCGACGATGCACGGGCGAGTCACTGCCCCTTCGTGTTGACTTCATTCACAGGGTGGAGTTCGAAGAGGTGTCCGGGCATCGGGTTCTTATCAAGAGGGGACCGGGAAATCGGGGTCCTTCGGAATGTGGAACCACCCACGAGGCCACGTCTGGAATGTCGTCGTGAGACCGGCCTCATCCTGAGGTGCGACCGGAAGGTCGGGAACCCCTTCCAGACAAAGCAGGGGAGTCGACCCTCCTGTCCAGATCAGGAGGGTAGAAGGGGCTCCGAGGAAGTGTTGCCGGAAAACTTCGGTGTTCCTCTCGAGGGAGACCGGGATGTCGGGGCACTTTGTGGGTCGCATCAAGGGTGACAAGTACCGTTTCGAACTCCAATTCCTAAAGTGGGACTTCTCCTGAGACGCTGTAGCGGCACAGGGCTACATCTTGCGATGACGGGGGAACCACGTGGTTTTTCTCGAGGTGTAGCAGGATTCTCGAATTACGACGGGGAATTCAGGATGCCTCTTGTGTTGGCCCAGGGAAGTCCAATCTTCCATTCGAGTTGCGAAGGAAAGCTGGGGATTGCTCTCGAGTGACTGCAGGGCCAATAGACCTCATCTAGGCTTGTGTCCAGAAGCCAGTGTTCCTCTCCAGGGGCGACAGGGATCTCGGGGTTGCATTCCAGACACACCCGGGGAGACAGGCCTCCATCTCGAGTGGAAGCAAAGAACCCCGCTCTGCTCTCGAGTCGCGACGGGTATCTCTTGGAGCTCACTGGGTGGACTAAAGGGAGTCAAGCCTCCTGAGGCGTTTGGAGAGAGGTCGCGAGATTGGTCTCTAGGCCATGCAGGAGACGAAGGCCCTCATCTCGCGATGACGGGGGAGTCTTGGGGTTGTTCTCGAGCGGCGGCCCCAGTGTGCGCTTTCTCACGAGGTACGACGGCGAGGTCAGTGAGCCTCTCGTGGGGCGCCAGGGAAGTCGGGTCTCCATGCGAGTGGCGAGGGCGAGCGCCTCATTGCTCTCGAGCCATGGTAGGGTGCCGGGGACCAGCCCCGGCTGATCCAGGGTATTCGAAGGAGAGACGGCGTAGGCGAAGATCAGGAAACCACTGCTTAATTAAATGTTAATTAAGGATATAAAGAGTAATAGAATGAGGATAGCTCAGTGAGGAAATTCAGTGGAGAAAAGAGGCTGAATAATTCAGCCAGAAGGTAAGAGAAAGAACGACATGGTGAGACCAAGTTTCGGTGAACAAGGCCCGCACTTTATTTTTCAAAGTAGTTTTTATACCTTAAGTTATGCATAGAGGATAATGGGGGAAGGGGTCGAGTCTTGCAGCAAACCAGGCTTTCTTCCTGCAAACTTATCATATGCAAAAGCTTAGGTGATTTGCATCATCTTCTGGCCCGGAGGCCTGTTAACATTTTAAGACCTTTTCTTCAGAAAACTTATTTTTCTCTAAAGGTGGTTGGTCAGGAGCCACCCTCCAAAAAAGCATTAGATAAAGTTGCATTCCTACAGAGCAAAGGTGTGGTGGGCTATAACAAGAAAAAGAATTAACTCAAGGGTCCCAGGTTACAAACATTAAAGCTACTACTTACACCAATTATATTAATCAATACACTGCCAGGGACACAGCAGGTAAGGGATATGGAAACTTAGCAGCAAACAATGGCCCAACAAGTGAAAAACCATTCACCAATACAATTTCTAATCAATCTTGTAACTACTCAAAAGAATCTGTGTTTAGACAGTTTAGAACATCTCCTGCCTCTCACAGTTGGGAGGCTCTGAACAATCCCATGTGGCCGGAAAAACCTATTCAGGCAGGCTAGAGGATTTCCAAAGGAGTTTGTAGGTTAAACACTGTCACACCCAGGAATTATTAACTGGAACTGTAAGCTAACTCTTTTTTCAGAGAGAGGTAGTGGGGGAGAGCCCCCCGTAAAGTCAGAGGTTTAGGTGAAAGCACAAGCAGAAAGTAGGCAGACTCTGGTTTTGGGGGTATATGCTCGAGAATTTCCAGGGGGACTCCTGAAGCTCGATCCCGCCTTTGCGTATGCCGAGCCTCCTTCCTCATGACCTTTGTCATGGGCGGAGTTCCTCACTGGCTCCCAGCAGTGATAGAATTCCAGTGGAGCTATTCCAGATCCTGAAAGATGATGCTGTGGAAAGTGCTGCACTCAATATGCAATATGCAATATGCACTCAATATGCAATATGCCGGCTCACGGCAGTAGGGGAATCTGGCCTCGAGACGTGTTGAAGAAGGTCTCTCGAGGTCTTTCTCGGGTTGAGGCAGGACACCCTGGGGTCCCTCGACTTGTGCAGGTGACCTCAGGGGGCTTCTCATGGTGGCTCTGAGAAGTCAGGGAAACTGGAGGTGGGAGGGGCCTCTCGGCACTCCACTGGGTTTGGTGCATTGGAAGAGGGCCTCATCTCCAGTTGAGGCAGGAACCTCAGGGTTCCTCTGACTTCAGACTCCGATCGCAAGGTCCCTGCAGACTTGGGACAGGAGAGTCAGGCCTCGTCTTGGGTTGAGGCATGGAACTCCGCTTGCCTCTCGAGGTGTTCCCGGGGAGACAGGCCACTTGTCGAGCGGTATTTGGAACCTGGGGGTCTTTTCCCGACGATGCACGGGCGAGTCACTGCCCCTTCGTGTTGACTTCATTCACAGGGTGGAGTTCGAAGAGGTGTCCGGGCATCGGGTTCTTATCAAGAGGGGACCGGGAAATCGGGGTCCTTCGGAATGTGGAACCACCCACGAGGCCACGTCTGGAATGTCGTCGTGAGACCGGCCTCATCCTGAGGTGCGACCGGAAGGTCGGGAACCCCTTCCAGACAAAGCAGGGGAGTCGACCCTCCTGTCCAGATCAGGAGGGTAGAAGGGGCTCAGAGGAAGTGGTGCGGGAAAACCTCGGTGTTCCTCTTGAGGGAGACCGGGATGTCGGGGCACTTTGTGGGTCGCATCAAGGGTGCCAAGTACCGTTTCGACCTCCAATACCTAACGTGGGACTTCTCCTGAGACACTGTAGCGGGAAAGGGCTTCATCTTGCGATGACGGGGGAACCACGTGGATTTTCTCGAGTTGCAGCGGGATTCTCGAGTTACGACGGGGAATTCAGGATGCCTCTTGTGTTGGCCCAGGGAAGTCCAATCTTCCATTCGAGTTGCGAAGGAAAGCTGGGGATTGCTCTCGAGTGACTGCAGGGCCAATAGACCTCATCTAGGCTTGTGTCCAGAAGCCAATGTTCCTCTCCAGGGGCGAAAGGGATCTCGGGGTTGCATTCCAGACGCACCCGGGGAGACAGGCATCCATCTCGAGTGGAAGCAAAGAACCCGCTCTGCTCTCGAGTCGCGACGGGTATCTCTTGGAGCTCACTGGGTGGACTAAAGGGAGTCAAGCCTCCTGAGGCGTTTGGAGAGAGGTCGAGAGACTGGTCTCTAGGCCATACAGGAGACGAAGGCCCTCAAGTCGCGATGACGGGGGAGGCTCGGGGTTGTTCTCGAGCGGCGGCCCCAGTGTGCGGTTTCTCGCGAGGTACGACGGCGAGGTCAGTGAGCCTCTCGTGGGGCGGCAAGGAAGTCGGGTCTCCATGCGAATGGCGAGGGGGAGCGCGTCTTTACTCTCAAGTCATAGTAGGGGAATCTGGCCTCGAGACGTGTTGAAGAAGGTCTCTCGAGGTCTTTCTCGGGTTGAGGCAGGACACCCTGGGGTCCCTCGACTTGTGCAGGTGACCTCAGGGGGCTTCTCATGGTGGCTCTGAGAAGTCAGGGAAACTGGAGGTGGGAGGGGCCTCTCGGCACTCCACTGGGTTTGGTGCATTGGAAGAGGGCCTCATCTCCAGTTGAGGCAGGAACCTCAGGGTTCCTCTGACTTCAGACTCCGATCGCAAGGTCCCTGCAGACTTGGGACAGGAGAGTCAGGCCTCGTCTTGGGTTGAGGCATGGAACTCCGCTTGCCTCTCGAGGTGTTCCCGGGGAGACAGGCCACTTGTCGAGCGGTATTTGGAACCTGGGGGTCTTTTCCCGACGATGCACGGGCGAGTCACTGCCCCTTCGTGTTGACTTCATTCACAGGGTGGAGTTCGAAGAGGTGTCCGGGCATCGGGTTCTTATCAAGAGGGGACCGGGAAATCGGGGTCCTTCGGAATGTGGAACCACCCACGAGGCCACGTCTGGAATGTCGTCGTGAGACCGGCCTCATCCTGAGGTGCGACCGGAAGGTCGGGAACCCCTTCCAGACAAAGCAGGGGAGTCGACCCTCCTGTCCAGATCAGGAGGGTAGAAGAGGCTCCGAGGAAGTGTTGCCGGAAAACTTCGGTGTTCCTCTCGAGGGAGACCGGGATGTCGGGGCACTTTGTGGGTCGCATCAAGGGTGACAAGTACCGTTTCGAACTCCAATTCCTAAAGTGGGACTTCTCCTGAGACGCTGTAGCGGCACAGGGCTACATCTTGCGATGACGGGGGAACCACGTGGTTTTTCTCGAGGTGTAGCAGGATTCTCGAATTACGACGGGGAATTCAGGATGCCTCTTGTGTTGGCCCAGGGAAGTCCAATCTTCCATTCGAGTTGCGAAGGAAAGCTGGGGATTGCTCTCGAGTGACTGCAGGGCCAATAGACCTCATCTAGGCTTGTGTCCAGAAGCCAGTGTTCCTCTCCAGGGGCGACAGGGATCTCGGGGTTGCATTCCAGACACACCCGGGGAGACAGGCATCCATCTCGAGTGGAAGCAAAGAACCCCGCTCTGCTCTCGAGTCGCGACGGGTATCTCTTGGAGCTCACTGGGTGGACTAAAGGGAGTCAAGCCTCCTGAGGCGTTTGGAGAGAGGTCGCGAGATTGGTCTCTAGGCCATGCAGGAGACGAAGGCCCTCATCTCGCGATGACGGGGGAGTCTTGGGGTTGTTCTCGAGCGGCGGCCCCAGTGTGCGCTTTCTCACGAGGTACGACGGCGAGGTCAGTGAGCCTCTCGTGGGGCGCCAGGGAAGTCGGGTCTCCATGCGAGTGGCGAGGGCGAGCGCCTCATTGCTCTCGAGCCATGGTAGGGTGCCGGGGACCAGCCCCGGCTGATCCAGGGTATTCGAAGGAGAGACGGCGTAGGCGAAGATCAGGAAACCACTGCTTAATTAAATGTTAATTAAGGATATAAAGAGTAATAGAATGAGGATAGCTCAGTGAGGAAATTCAGTGGAGAAAAGAGGCTGAATAATTCAGCCAGAAGGTAAGAGAAAGAACGACATGGTGAGACCAAGTTTCGGTGAACAAGGCCCGCACTTTATTTTTCAAAGTAGTTTTTATACCTTAAGTTATGCATAGAGGATAATGGGGGAAGGGGTCGAGTCTTGCAGCAAACCAGGCTTTCTTCCTGCAAACTTATCATATGCAAAAGCTTAGGTGATTTGCATCATCTTCTGGCCCGGAGGCCTGTTAACATTTTAAGACCTTTTCTTCAGAAAACTTATTTTTCTCTAAAGGTGGTTGGTCAGGAGCCACCCTCCAAAAAAGCATTAGATAAAGTTGCATTCCTACAGAGCAAAGGTGTGGTGGGCTATAACAAGAAAAAGAATTAACTCAAGGGTCCCAGGTTACAAACATTAAAGCTACTACTTACACCAATTATATTAATCAATACACTGCCAGGGACACAGCAGGTAAGGGATATGGAAACTTAGCAGCAAACAATGGCCCAACAAGTGAAAAACCATTCACCAATACAATTTCTAATCAATCTTGTAACTACTCAAAAGAATCTGTGTTTAGACAGTTTAGAACATCTCCTGCCTCTCACAGTTGGGAGGCTCTGAACAATCCCATGTGGCCGGAAAAACCTATTCAGGCAGGCTAGAGGATTTCCAAAGGAGTTTGTAGGTTAAACACTGTCACACCCAGGAATTATTAACTGGAACTGTAAGCTAACTCTTTTTTCAGAGAGAGGTAGTGGGGGAGAGCCCCCCGTAAAGTCAGAGGTTTAGGTGAAAGCACAAGCAGAAAGTAGGCAGACTCTGGTTTTGGGGGTATATGCTCGAGAATTTCCAGGGGGACTCCTGAAGCTCGATCCCGCCTTTGCGTATGCCGAGCCTCCTTCCTCATGACCTTTGTCATGGGCGGAGTTCCTCACTGGCTCCCAGCAGTGATAGAATTCCAGTGGAGCTATTCCAGATCCTGAAAGATGATGCTGTGGAAAGTGCTGCACTCAATATGCAATATGCAATATGCACTCAATATGCAATATGCCGGCTCACGGCAGTAGGGGAATCTGGCCTCGAGACGTGTTGAAGAAGGTCTCTCGAGGTCTTTCTCGGGTTGAGGCAGGACACCCTGGGGTCCCTCGACTTGTGCAGGTGACCTCAGGGGGCTTCTCATGGTGGCTCTGAGAAGTCAGGGAAACTGGAGGTGGGAGGGGCCTCTCGGCACTCCACTGGGTTTGGTGCATTGGAAGAGGGCCTCATCTCCAGTTGAGGCAGGAACCTCAGGGTTCCTCTGACTTCAGACTCCGATCGCAAGGTCCCTGCAGACTTGGGACAGGAGAGTCAGGCCTCGTCTTGGGTTGAGGCATGGAACTCCGCTTGCCTCTCGAGGTGTTCCCGGGGAGACAGGCCACTTGTCGAGCGGTATTTGGAACCTGGGGGTCTTTTCCCGACGATGCACGGGCGAGTCACTGCCCCTTCGTGTTGACTTCATTCACAGGGTGGAGTTCGAAGAGGTGTCCGGGCATCGGGTTCTTATCAAGAGGGGACCGGGAAATCGGGGTCCTTCGGAATGTGGAACCACCCACGAGGCCACGTCTGGAATGTCGTCGTGAGACCGGCCTCATCCTGAGGTGCGACCGGAAGGTCGGGAACCCCTTCCAGACAAAGCAGGGGAGTCGACCCTCCTGTCCAGATCAGGAGGGTAGAAGGGGCTCAGAGGAAGTGGTGCGGGAAAACCTCGGTGTTCCTCTTGAGGGAGACCGGGATGTCGGGGCACTTTGTGGGTCGCATCAAGGGTGCCAAGTACCGTTTCGACCTCCAATACCTAACGTGGGACTTCTCCTGAGACACTGTAGCGGGAAAGGGCTTCATCTTGCGATGACGGGGGAACCACGTGGATTTTCTCGAGTTGCAGCGGGATTCTCGAGTTACGACGGGGAATTCAGGATGCCTCTTGTGTTGGCCCAGGGAAGTCCAATCTTCCATTCGAGTTGCGAAGGAAAGCTGGGGATTGCTCTCGAGTGACTGCAGGGCCAATAGACCTCATCTAGGCTTGTGTCCAGAAGCCAATGTTCCTCTCCAGGGGCGAAAGGGATCTCGGGGTTGCATTCCAGACGCACCCGGGGAGACAGGCATCCATCTCGAGTGGAAGCAAAGAACCCCGCTCTGCTCTCGAGTCGCGACGGGTATCTCTTGGAGCTCACTGGGTGGACTAAAGGGAGTCAAGCCTCCTGAGGCGTTTGGAGAGAGGTCGAGAGACTGGTCTCTAGGCCATACAGGAGACGAAGGCCCTCAAGTCGCGATGACGGGGGAGGCTCGGGGTTGTTCTCGAGCGGCGGCCCCAGTGTGCGGTTTCTCGCGAGGTACGACGGCGAGGTCAGTGAGCCTCTCGTGGGGCGGCAAGGAAGTCGGGTCTCCATGCGAATGGCGAGGGGGAGCGCGTCTTTACTCTCAAGTCATAGTAGGGGAATCTGGCCTCGAGACGTGTTGAAGAAGGTCTCTCGAGGTCTTTCTCGGGTTGAGGCAGGACACCCTGGGGTCCCTCGACTTGTGCAGGTGACCTCAGGGGGCTTCTCATGGTGGCTCTGAGAAGTCAGGGAAACTGGAGGTGGGAGGGGCCTCTCGGCACTCCACTGGGTTTGGTGCATTGGAAGAGGGCCTCATCTCCAGTTGAGGCAGGAACCTCAGGGTTCCTCTGACTTCAGACTCCGATCGCAAGGTCCCTGCAGACTTGGGACAGGAGAGTCAGGCCTCGTCTTGGGTTGAGGCATGGAACTCCGCTTGCCTCTCGAGGTGTTCCCGGGGAGACAGGCCACTTGTCGAGCGGTATTTGGAACCTGGGGGTCTTTTCCCGACGATGCACGGGCGAGTCACTGCCCCTTCGTGTTGACTTCATTCACAGGGTGGAGTTCGAAGAGGTGTCCGGGCATCGGGTTCTTATCAAGAGGGGACCGGGAAATCGGGGTCCTTCGGAATGTGGAACCACCCACGAGGCCACGTCTGGAATGTCGTCGTGAGACCGGCCTCATCCTGAGGTGCGACCGGAAGGTCGGGAACCCCTTCCAGACAAAGCAGGGGAGTCGACCCTCCTGTCCAGATCAGGAGGGTAGAAGAGGCTCCGAGGAAGTGTTGCCGGAAAACTTCGGTGTTCCTCTCGAGGGAGACCGGGATGTCGGGGCACTTTGTGGGTCGCATCAAGGGTGACAAGTACCGTTTCGAACTCCAATTCCTAAAGTGGGACTTCTCCTGAGACGCTGTAGCGGCACAGGGCTACATCTTGCGATGACGGGGGAACCACGTGGTTTTTCTCGAGGTGTAGCAGGATTCTCGAATTACGACGGGGAATTCAGGATGCCTCTTGTGTTGGCCCAGGGAAGTCCAATCTTCCATTCGAGTTGCGAAGGAAAGCTGGGGATTGCTCTCGAGTGACTGCAGGGCCAATAGACCTCATCTAGGCTTGTGTCCAGAAGCCAGTGTTCCTCTCCAGGGGCGACAGGGATCTCGGGGTTGCATTCCAGACACACCCGGGGAGACAGGCATCCATCTCGAGTGGAAGCAAAGAACCCCGCTCTGCTCTCGAGTCGCGACGGGTATCTCTTGGAGCTCACTGGGTGGACTAAAGGGAGTCAAGCCTCCTGAGGCGTTTGGAGAGAGGTCGCGAGATTGGTCTCTAGGCCATGCAGGAGACGAAGGCCCTCATCTCGCGATGACGGGGGAGTCTTGGGGTTGTTCTCGAGCGGCGGCCCCAGTGTGCGCTTTCTCACGAGGTACGACGGCGAGGTCAGTGAGCCTCTCGTGGGGCGCCAGGGAAGTCGGGTCTCCATGCGAGTGGCGAGGGCGAGCGCCTCATTGCTCTCGAGCCATGGTAGGGTGCCGGGGACCAGCCCCGGCTGATCCAGGGTATTCGAAGGAGAGACGGCGTAGGCGAAGATCAGGAAACCACTGCTTAATTAAATGTTAATTAAGGATATAAAGAGTAATAGAATGAGGATAGCTCAGTGAGGAAATTCAGTGGAGAAAAGAGGCTGAATAATTCAGCCAGAAGGTAAGAGAAAGAACGACATGGTGAGACCAAGTTTCGGTGAACAAGGCCCGCACTTTATTTTTCAAAGTAGTTTTTATACCTTAAGTTATGCATAGAGGATAATGGGGGAAGGGGTCGAGTCTTGCAGCAAACCAGGCTTTCTTCCTGCAAACTTATCATATGCAAAAGCTTAGGTGATTTGCATCATCTTCTGGCCCGGAGGCCTGTTAACATTTTAAGACCTTTTCTTCAGAAAACTTATTTTTCTCTAAAGGTGGTTGGTCAGGAGCCACCCTCCAAAAAAGCATTAGATAAAGTTGCATTCCTACAGAGCAAAGGTGTGGTGGGCTATAACAAGAAAAAGAATTAACTCAAGGGTCCCAGGTTACAAACATTAAAGCTACTACTTACACCAATTATATTAATCAATACACTGCCAGGGACACAGCAGGTAAGGGATATGGAAACTTAGCAGCAAACAATGGCCCAACAAGTGAAAAACCATTCACCAATACAATTTCTAATCAATCTTGTAACTACTCAAAAGAATCTGTGTTTAGACAGTTTAGAACATCTCCTGCCTCTCACAGTTGGGAGGCTCTGAACAATCCCATGTGGCCGGAAAAACCTATTCAGGCAGGCTAGAGGATTTCCAAAGGAGTTTGTAGGTTAAACACTGTCACACCCAGGAATTATTAACTGGAACTGTAAGCTAACTCTTTTTTCAGAGAGAGGTAGTGGGGGAGAGCCCCCCGTAAAGTCAGAGGTTTAGGTGAAAGCACAAGCAGAAAGTAGGCAGACTCTGGTTTTGGGGGTATATGCTCGAGAATTTCCAGGGGGACTCCTGAAGCTCGATCCCGCCTTTGCGTATGCCGAGCCTCCTTCCTCATGACCTTTGTCATGGGCGGAGTTCCTCACTGGCTCCCAGCAGTGATAGAATTCCAGTGGAGCTATTCCAGATCCTGAAAGATGATGCTGTGGAAAGTGCTGCACTCAATATGCAATATGCAATATGCACTCAATATGCAATATGCCGGCTCACGGCAGTAGGGGAATCTGGCCTCGAGACGTGTTGAAGAAGGTCTCTCGAGGTCTTTCTCGGGTTGAGGCAGGACACCCTGGGGTCCCTCGACTTGTGCAGGTGACCTCAGGGGGCTTCTCATGGTGGCTCTGAGAAGTCAGGGAAACTGGAGGTGGGAGGGGCCTCTCGGCACTCCACTGGGTTTGGTGCATTGGAAGAGGGCCTCATCTCCAGTTGAGGCAGGAACCTCAGGGTTCCTCTGACTTCAGACTCCGATCGCAAGGTCCCTGCAGACTTGGGACAGGAGAGTCAGGCCTCGTCTTGGGTTGAGGCATGGAACTCCGCTTGCCTCTCGAGGTGTTCCCGGGGAGACAGGCCACTTGTCGAGCGGTATTTGGAACCTGGGGGTCTTTTCCCGACGATGCACGGGCGAGTCACTGCCCCTTCGTGTTGACTTCATTCACAGGGTGGAGTTCGAAGAGGTGTCCGGGCATCGGGTTCTTATCAAGAGGGGACCGGGAAATCGGGGTCCTTCGGAATGTGGAACCACCCACGAGGCCACGTCTGGAATGTCGTCGTGAGACCGGCCTCATCCTGAGGTGCGACCGGAAGGTCGGGAACCCCTTCCAGACAAAGCAGGGGAGTCGACCCTCCTGTCCAGATCAGGAGGGTAGAAGGGGCTCAGAGGAAGTGGTGCGGGAAAACCTCGGTGTTCCTCTTGAGGGAGACCGGGATGTCGGGGCACTTTGTGGGTCGCATCAAGGGTGCCAAGTACCGTTTCGACCTCCAATACCTAACGTGGGACTTCTCCTGAGACACTGTAGCGGGAAAGGGCTTCATCTTGCGATGACGGGGGAACCACGTGGATTTTCTCGAGTTGCAGCGGGATTCTCGAGTTACGACGGGGAATTCAGGATGCCTCTTGTGTTGGCCCAGGGAAGTCCAATCTTCCATTCGAGTTGCGAAGGAAAGCTGGGGATTGCTCTCGAGTGACTGCAGGGCCAATAGACCTCATCTAGGCTTGTGTCCAGAAGCCAATGTTCCTCTCCAGGGGCGAAAGGGATCTCGGGGTTGCATTCCAGACGCACCCGGGGAGACAGGCATCCATCTCGAGTGGAAGCAAAGAACCCCGCTCTGCTCTCGAGTCGCGACGGGTATCTCTTGGAGCTCACTGGGTGGACTAAAGGGAGTCAAGCCTCCTGAGGCGTTTGGAGAGAGGTCGAGAGACTGGTCTCTAGGCCATACAGGAGACGAAGGCCCTCAAGTCGCGATGACGGGGGAGGCTCGGGGTTGTTCTCGAGCGGCGGCCCCAGTGTGCGGTTTCTCGCGAGGTACGACGGCGAGGTCAGTGAGCCTCTCGTGGGGCGGCAAGGAAGTCGGGTCTCCATGCGAATGGCGAGGGGGAGCGCGTCTTTACTCTCAAGTCATAGTAGGGGAATCTGGCCTCGAGACGTGTTGAAGAAGGTCTCTCGAGGTCTTTCTCGGGTTGAGGCAGGACACCCTGGGGTCCCTCGACTTGTGCAGGTGACCTCAGGGGGCTTCTCATGGTGGCTCTGAGAAGTCAGGGAAACTGGAGGTGGGAGGGGCCTCTCGGCACTCCACTGGGTTTGGTGCATTGGAAGAGGGCCTCATCTCCAGTTGAGGCAGGAACCTCAGGGTTCCTCTGACTTCAGACTCCGATCGCAAGGTCCCTGCAGACTTGGGACAGGAGAGTCAGGCCTCGTCTTGGGTTGAGGCATGGAACTCCGCTTGCCTCTCGAGGTGTTCCCGGGGAGACAGGCCACTTGTCGAGCGGTATTTGGAACCTGGGGGTCTTTTCCCGACGATGCACGGGCGAGTCACTGCCCCTTCGTGTTGACTTCATTCACAGGGTGGAGTTCGAAGAGGTGTCCGGGCATCGGGTTCTTATCAAGAGGGGACCGGGAAATCGGGGTCCTTCGGAATGTGGAACCACCCACGAGGCCACGTCTGGAATGTCGTCGTGAGACCGGCCTCATCCTGAGGTGCGACCGGAAGGTCGGGAACCCCTTCCAGACAAAGCAGGGGAGTCGACCCTCCTGTCCAGATCAGGAGGGTAGAAGGGGCTCCGAGGAAGTGTTGCCGGAAAACTTCGGTGTTCCTCTCGAGGGAGACCGGGATGTCGGGGCACTTTGTGGGTCGCATCAAGGGTGACAAGTACCGTTTCGAACTCCAATTCCTAAAGTGGGACTTCTCCTGAGACGCTGTAGCGGCACAGGGCTACATCTTGCGATGACGGGGGAACCACGTGGTTTTTCTCGAGGTGTAGCAGGATTCTCGAATTACGACGGGGAATTCAGGATGCCTCTTGTGTTGGCCCAGGGAAGTCCAATCTTCCATTCGAGTTGCGAAGGAAAGCTGGGGATTGCTCTCGAGTGACTGCAGGGCCAATAGACCTCATCTAGGCTTGTGTCCAGAAGCCAGTGTTCCTCTCCAGGGGCGACAGGGATCTCGGGGTTGCATTCCAGACACACCCGGGGAGACAGGCATCCATCTCGAGTGGAAGCAAAGAACCCCGCTCTGCTCTCGAGTCGCGACGGGTATCTCTTGGAGCTCACTGGGTGGACTAAAGGGAGTCAAGCCTCCTGAGGCGTTTGGAGAGAGGTCGCGAGATTGGTCTCTAGGCCATGCAGGAGACGAAGGCCCTCATCTCGCGATGACGGGGGAGTCTTGGGGTTGTTCTCGAGCGGCGGCCCCAGTGTGCGCTTTCTCACGAGGTACGACGGCGAGGTCAGTGAGCCTCTCGTGGGGCGCCAGGGAAGTCGGGTCTCCATGCGAGTGGCGAGGGCGAGCGCCTCATTGCTCTCGAGCCATGGTAGGGTGCCGGGGACCAGCCCCGGCTGATCCAGGGTATTCGAAGGAGAGACGGCGTAGGCGAAGATCAGGAAACCACTGCTTAATTAAATGTTAATTAAGGATATAAAGAGTAATAGAATGAGGATAGCTCAGTGAGGAAATTCAGTGGAGAAAAGAGGCTGAATAATTCAGCCAGAAGGTAAGAGAAAGAACGACATGGTGAGACCAAGTTTCGGTGAACAAGGCCCGCACTTTATTTTTCAAAGTAGTTTTTATACCTTAAGTTATGCATAGAGGATAATGGGGGAAGGGGTCGAGTCTTGCAGCAAACCAGGCTTTCTTCCTGCAAACTTATCATATGCAAAAGCTTAGGTGATTTGCATCATCTTCTGGCCCGGAGGCCTGTTAACATTTTAAGACCTTTTCTTCAGAAAACTTATTTTTCTCTAAAGGTGGTTGGTCAGGAGCCACCCTCCAAAAAAGCATTAGATAAAGTTGCATTCCTACAGAGCAAAGGTGTGGTGGGCTATAACAAGAAAAAGAATTAACTCAAGGGTCCCAGGTTACAAACATTAAAGCTACTACTTACACCAATTATATTAATCAATACACTGCCAGGGACACAGCAGGTAAGGGATATGGAAACTTAGCAGCAAACAATGGCCCAACAAGTGAAAAACCATTCACCAATACAATTTCTAATCAATCTTGTAACTACTCAAAAGAATCTGTGTTTAGACAGTTTAGAACATCTCCTGCCTCTCACAGTTGGGAGGCTCTGAACAATCCCATGTGGCCGGAAAAACCTATTCAGGCAGGCTAGAGGATTTCCAAAGGAGTTTGTAGGTTAAACACTGTCACACCCAGGAATTATTAACTGGAACTGTAAGCTAACTCTTTTTTCAGAGAGAGGTAGTGGGGGAGAGCCCCCCGTAAAGTCAGAGGTTTAGGTGAAAGCACAAGCAGAAAGTAGGCAGACTCTGGTTTTGGGGGTATATGCTCGAGAATTTCCAGGGGGACTCCTGAAGCTCGATCCCGCCTTTGCGTATGCCGAGCCTCCTTCCTCATGACCTTTGTCATGGGCGGAGTTCCTCACTGGCTCCCAGCAGTGATAGAATTCCAGTGGAGCTATTCCAGATCCTGAAAGATGATGCTGTGGAAAGTGCTGCACTCAATATGCAATATGCAATATGCACTCAATATGCAATATGCCGGCTCACGGCAGTAGGGGAATCTGGCCTCGAGACGTGTTGAAGAAGGTCTCTCGAGGTCTTTCTCGGGTTGAGGCAGGACACCCTGGGGTCCCTCGACTTGTGCAGGTGACCTCAGGGGGCTTCTCATGGTGGCTCTGAGAAGTCAGGGAAACTGGAGGTGGGAGGGGCCTCTCGGCACTCCACTGGGTTTGGTGCATTGGAAGAGGGCCTCATCTCCAGTTGAGGCAGGAACCTCAGGGTTCCTCTGACTTCAGACTCCGATCGCAAGGTCCCTGCAGACTTGGGACAGGAGAGTCAGGCCTCGTCTTGGGTTGAGGCATGGAACTCCGCTTGCCTCTCGAGGTGTTCCCGGGGAGACAGGCCACTTGTCGAGCGGTATTTGGAACCTGGGGGTCTTTTCCCGACGATGCACGGGCGAGTCACTGCCCCTTCGTGTTGACTTCATTCACAGGGTGGAGTTCGAAGAGGTGTCCGGGCATCGGGTTCTTATCAAGAGGGGACCGGGAAATCGGGGTCCTTCGGAATGTGGAACCACCCACGAGGCCACGTCTGGAATGTCGTCGTGAGACCGGCCTCATCCTGAGGTGCGACCGGAAGGTCGGGAACCCCTTCCAGACAAAGCAGGGGAGTCGACCCTCCTGTCCAGATCAGGAGGGTAGAAGGGGCTCAGAGGAAGTGGTGCGGGAAAACCTCGGTGTTCCTCTTGAGGGAGACCGGGATGTCGGGGCACTTTGTGGGTCGCATCAAGGGTGCCAAGTACCGTTTCGACCTCCAATACCTAACGTGGGACTTCTCCTGAGACACTGTAGCGGGAAAGGGCTTCATCTTGCGATGACGGGGGAACCACGTGGATTTTCTCGAGTTGCAGCGGGATTCTCGAGTTACGACGGGGAATTCAGGATGCCTCTTGTGTTGGCCCAGGGAAGTCCAATCTTCCATTCGAGTTGCGAAGGAAAGCTGGGGATTGCTCTCGAGTGACTGCAGGGCCAATAGACCTCATCTAGGCTTGTGTCCAGAAGCCAATGTTCCTCTCCAGGGGCGAAAGGGATCTCGGGGTTGCATTCCAGACGCACCCGGGGAGACAGGCATCCATCTCGAGTGGAAGCAAAGAACCCCGCTCTGCTCTCGAGTCGCGACGGGTATCTCTTGGAGCTCACTGGGTGGACTAAAGGGAGTCAAGCCTCCTGAGGCGTTTGGAGAGAGGTCGAGAGACTGGTCTCTAGGCCATACAGGAGACGAAGGCCCTCAAGTCGCGATGACGGGGGAGGCTCGGGGTTGTTCTCGAGCGGCGGCCCCAGTGTGCGGTTTCTCGCGAGGTACGACGGCGAGGTCAGTGAGCCTCTCGTGGGGCGGCAAGGAAGTCGGGTCTCCATGCGAATGGCGAGGGGGAGCGCGTCTTTACTCTCAAGTCATAGTAGGGGAATCTGGCCTCGAGACGTGTTGAAGAAGGTCTCTCGAGGTCTTTCTCGGGTTGAGGCAGGACACCCTGGGGTCCCTCGACTTGTGCAGGTGACCTCAGGGGGCTTCTCATGGTGGCTCTGAGAAGTCAGGGAAACTGGAGGTGGGAGGGGCCTCTCGGCACTCCACTGGGTTTGGTGCATTGGAAGAGGGCCTCATCTCCAGTTGAGGCAGGAACCTCAGGGTTCCTCTGACTTCAGACTCCGATCGCAAGGTCCCTGCAGACTTGGGACAGGAGAGTCAGGCCTCGTCTTGGGTTGAGGCATGGAACTCCGCTTGCCTCTCGAGGTGTTCCCGGGGAGACAGGCCACTTGTCGAGCGGTATTTGGAACCTGGGGGTCTTTTCCCGACGATGCACGGGCGAGTCACTGCCCCTTCGTGTTGACTTCATTCACAGGGTGGAGTTCGAAGAGGTGTCCGGGCATCGGGTTCTTATCAAGAGGGGACCGGGAAATCGGGGTCCTTCGGAATGTGGAACCACCCACGAGGCCACGTCTGGAATGTCGTCGTGAGACCGGCCTCATCCTGAGGTGCGACCGGAAGGTCGGGAACCCCTTCCAGACAAAGCAGGGGAGTCGACCCTCCTGTCCAGATCAGGAGGGTAGAAGAGGCTCCGAGGAAGTGTTGCCGGAAAACTTCGGTGTTCCTCTCGAGGGAGACCGGGATGTCGGGGCACTTTGTGGGTCGCATCAAGGGTGACAAGTACCGTTTCGAACTCCAATTCCTAAAGTGGGACTTCTCCTGAGACGCTGTAGCGGCACAGGGCTACATCTTGCGATGACGGGGGAACCACGTGGTTTTTCTCGAGGTGTAGCAGGATTCTCGAATTACGACGGGGAATTCAGGATGCCTCTTGTGTTGGCCCAGGGAAGTCCAATCTTCCATTCGAGTTGCGAAGGAAAGCTGGGGATTGCTCTCGAGTGACTGCAGGGCCAATAGACCTCATCTAGGCTTGTGTCCAGAAGCCAGTGTTCCTCTCCAGGGGCGACAGGGATCTCGGGGTTGCATTCCAGACACACCCGGGGAGACAGGCATCCATCTCGAGTGGAAGCAAA